>NC_135335.1:63978207-64279241 GCF_023851605.1 Tamandua tetradactyla
GATCCCGCTCCCTTGGCATGCTCCCTTTTTATAGGGGAAGGGTGGCTTTTCCCAGAGGTATAAACATCTTGGCCTCAGAGGCCTGGATCATTGACTTTCAGGCCAGCTGTTTCAGGGAGGATTGGAGAAGACCAGCTGTTTGGTGACTGGAGATCTTGAAAACCTCTTATCCCATAGAAAGTTGGATTCAGGAGAAGCCCCTTCCTCTGGTGGTTGTGTGAGAGGGAGTGGGTGGGTAGGAAGGAATGGCCTGGAAGGACTCAGTCCTTCATTCTCCCACTACTTTGTTGCCAGGAAACCCAGGAAAGTATTTGTCCTGGGTTGAATAGTGCCCCTCCAAAGATATATCTACCCAGAACTTGTGAATGTGACCTTATCTGGAAAAAGGCAGATATAATTAAGATATGGATCTTGAGATAAAACCCTCCCAGATTAGGGTCGCCCTAAATCCAATGACAGGTGTCCTTATTAGAGAAGAAAAGGAGAGAGGTCATACAGAGGAAAGGATGATATGAAAGGAAGCAGGGACTGAAGTGATGCTTCTCCAAGCCAAGGAACACCAGGATTGCCGGCAGCCGCCAGAAGCTACGAGAGAGGCATGGAATGGATTCTCCACCAGGACCTTCTGAAGGAACCAACCTTGCTTACACCTTGATTTCAGACTCCTGGCCTTTAGGCCTGCAAGATAATAAATTTTTGTATTAAGTCACCTAGTCTGTGGTTCTTTGTTTCAGCAGACACGGGAAAATTAAAACATCCCCAAAGCCTTTCATCAGGTGGACCTACTCATCCCCACCAAGGATAAATGGTTGAAATCAGATTTTAGGTCTGTCTGATTCCAAAGCCAGTGCTCCCAGCTAACATACTTTTCTGCTCCTCCTGGCCTGACTGCATCCATGCAGAGTTTGAGCCGTTCTCAGCCTGAGGTGGGCTGAGATAGGGATTGCCAGGAAGGGAACACAAAATAGGACAGAGGAAGGGCAGCAGGCAGCCAGGGGCGGGAGTGGTGGCATGCCAGGAACTGGGGCAACAGGGTGTGGTCCACGTGGCCTAGGTAAAGACTGAAGCATCAAGGGAAGCTCAGGTGGCCAGGCCCATCTGAGGCAATGGCTGGGGCTGCTCACAGAGAGACTTGTTTTGGATGGAGATGAACTGCTAAATTGTTTGTTTTTTGGTGGAGTGCCCCACCCAAGAATGTTCCAGTCATGTCTTAAAAGGCTAACCCCCTCCAGAGAGGGTCTGGTTTCCCTGAGTCAGTGATTTTTGTCCCCTTCTGTCTAAGAACCCTGCCAGTTTGTCTCCAAAAATGTGTTTTGCTTTTAGGGTGGATGGTGGCATGGGTAACTCAGGACCTAGACAGAGTCCTCTGAGCCTTCCAGTAACTTTCCAGTTCCTTCCCAGCCTGGGGCCACAGGGCTGAACCTGACACTGACCCATCTGCTCCAGTCAGCCTGGTAATCTGCACTTAGCTGGTATCAGGAATGGTGTGGATGACTGACCTAATCTTGGGGTGGCATGACTGACCACCAGGCCAGGGGAGTGTCTGCTGAGGCCCCATCCCAGAAGCAAAGAGAAGCATCTTGTCCTTGTCCCAGTGTTTCTCAAGGACTCTGCTAAGTGGCCTTAAAGCTTGTTTGCGATGAATATGTTTGGTCTACACCTGTCCTTGGTGTATCCTCACAGAAACTGTAGCACAGAACTTAAAAAATGTGTAGACCAGGGGGTGCAAGGGTAGTTCAGTAGTAGAATTCTTACCTGCCATGTAGGAGACCCAGGTTTGGTTCCCAGACCATGCACTTCCCCCCAACCCCCCCCCCCCAAATTTTTTTCAACAAATGGTGCTGCAATAACAGGATAGTCACATGTAAAAAGAGTGAGATGAGACTCCCAGCAAAAAAAAGAAAAGTATGTAGACCAATAACAGGTTAGATTTGACTGAAATCTATTGTTTAACAATTTCCAAAGCAAATGACTATGTAAGTTTGATTGCTTTCCATAGTTTTCCTATAATACTTCATGTATTTAAATGTGACAATCTCCAAATAACAATGAAACGTAAGATTGATTGTGTTTTCTAAATCAAAGATACAACTTTGGGCTACTTTTCAAAGTCAGCATGGGAGATATAGTTTGGAGGCAGTAATATTTAAGTTTTATGGGTTGTGAAGGTTAGTTGTATGTGTCAGCTCAGCTGGGCTAGAGTACCCAGTTATTTAACCAAAAACTAATCTAGGTATAGCTGTGGAGGTATTTTTAGGTGTGGCGATTATCTATCATCAGTTGACTTTTAGTAAAGGAGACTGCCTCACCCAATCAGTTGAAGGTCTTAAGAGCAAAAGACCTGAGGTTCCAGAGGAAGAAGACGCTCTTGCCTGTGTTTCCAGCCTGCCCACTGCCATGCCCTGTAAATTTGGGACATCCCAAACCCCGCTGTTACATGTGGAGCAAACTCGTTAAAATAAATGCCTTCATATGCAAACGTACATATATACATGTATCCTATTGCTTTGTCTCTCTGGAGAACTCTGACTTGTAGAAGTGATCTGTAATAATGACAGAACACATTATTTGAATTGAGGCTGTGGGCCCCCAACCCCCCCAAAAATAAAAAAAATTGATAGCTATACTTTAAGACAATCTAGTCCAACCATCATCCTCATGTGTGTACCTGGAAGAACTAAACTCTGTGACAGTAAAGGAAGGTTAGCCAGTGATATCTTTTCTTGCCACAGTAACCCCCTTTCTTTCCTAGTGTTCTTAGGTCCACAATGGAGGGAGCTGAGAATGGCAATAGGCAGTCTGAAAAGTTGAGGGGCTAGGAGGAACAGCAGATGTGTAAAGCCTATGGACAGACGTGAATTAATGATAGCAATAAGAACCCATATAAGCAGCAGGTCATACTTTTCAATTACATATTATGTGCCATTCTCTGCTTGGTGCTTTATATGGATTACCTCAGTCATTCACTCAATTATTTGACAGTTATTAAGGGATTGAGCAGTGTTCTAAATGCCAAGGATGTTACAGCGAATGAAACAAAGTCCCTGTTCTCATGGAGGTCATGTTCTAGTAGGGAAACACACAAAACAAAAATAGCTAGGAAGAAAAATAAATCTGAGTTTTGGGGTGGAGAGAGAGGGTGGCCAGGGAAGCTGCCCCGTTGAGTTGGTATCTGTCTGCCTTACAGGTAGAAGAAAGCAGGGCCCTGAGCCTGGGAAAGACTTACCATTTTGAAGTATCAAATGAGGGGGAGGGAGAGGGATGAGTTCAGGGTTAGCTAGTGATAATGACTGAAATGGGGAAGCTGTGGGAGATTGTCGAGAAGGAGCAGGTCCTGACATAGGTTTTAAAGAAATCACTCTTCCTCCTGAGGGGAGAAAAAGCTGGGGCCAGGGAGGGGGTAAGTATGGAACAGGAAGTCCAGTTAGGAGGCCACTGCAATAGTCTTGGAGGGAGGTGGTTGAAGCCAGGACCTAAAATTGGAGGAGGTGAGAAATAGTGGATTCTGGATATGTTCTGAAGTTGTGTATGGCAGCATTTGCTGATGGGTTTGAACATGGTGTAAAAGCATGACAGGAGGCACAGTGACTTCTAGGACTCTGTCTTGAGCCCAAATTAATGGTAACATTTAGTGACATGGACAGCATTGGAGACAAGAAGGTCTGGAGAGGGAAATCAAGAGTTTGATGTAGACATGCCAACTTCATGATGCTGATATGGCATCAGGCAGAGAGGTGGTAGAGATTTGAGTGGGTCAACTGATCTGGAAAGATGAAATGTGAAGTAATGTGATGGGCCTCAATGCCATCACCAAGGGGTTGAGAAGTCAAGGGGTACTGGGACAGATTCTGTTGTAAGGAAACACTGCAGGGCCAACACTGCAGGGAGTGCAAGGCGGTGAGAGGAAGGCCAAGAGGGTGCTGATTTTGAAGGCAAATGGAGAACTTAACCAACTGTTCAAATCACTGTTCTAGTTTGCTAGCTGCCAGAATGCCATATACCAGAAATAGAATGGCTTTTAAAAAGGGGAATTTAATAAGTTGCTAGTCTACAGTTTGAAGGCCAAGATAATGTCCCAATTAAAACAAGTCTAGGGCGGGCCACTGTGGCTCAGCAGGTAAGAATGCTTGCCTGCCATGCCCAAGGACCCGGGTTCGATTCCCGGTGCCTGCCCATGTAAAAAAAAAAAAAAAAAAAAAAACAAGTCTATAGAAATGTCCAATCAAAGGCATCCATCCAGGAAAAGATACCTTGGTTCAAAAAGGCCAGTGAGTTCAGGGTTTCTCTCGGCTGGAAAGGCACATGGCAAAGTCTGCTAGCTTTCTCTCCAGGCCTCTTCTTTCATGAAGCTCCCCAGGAGGCATTTTTCTTCTTCATCTCCAAAAGCCAATGGCTGGTAGACTCTCTGCTTCGTGGTTCTGCGGCATTCTGAAACTTTCTCCAAAATGCTTCCTCTTTTAAAGGATGCCAGTAAACTAATCAAGACCCACCTGGAATCTCCACCTAATCAAGTTTAATACCCACAACTGATTGAGTCACATCTCCATGGAGATAATCTAATGAAAGTTTCCAACATACAGTACTGATTTATTTTAATAGGGATTAAAAAAAATGGCTGCCTTTACAAAATGGGATTAGGATCAAAACGTGGTTTTCTTGGGCACACACATCCTTTCAAACCAGCACATGCACTAACAAGTTGAGTAGGATGAAGACAGAACTGACCATGATTAGCAATTATCAACTTCCTCTCAGAACCTCATGGGGCTATAATGTCTGTAAGAGGCACAGTTACCATCCCCCTTCTTCAGAGGAGAAATCCAAGGCCCAGAGAGTCTTCTATCACCTTCCCCGTGCTCACACAGGAAGCAATGGAGCTAGGATTCAATCCCAGGCTACTTGACACCAGAGGGTCCCTGCTCTGTGATGAGAGCTACTCTTGAAACACACATTTCCCTTCCTGCTTCCAGTTTATGAGTTCCAGGGCATTTTAGTTTGTATGCCGCTGTAAAGCAATATACCACAAATGGAATGGCTTTTAAAAATTTATTAAGCTTACAGTTCTAAGGCCATGAAAATGTTCAAATGAAGGCATCCAGAGAAGATACTTTAACTCCAAAGAAAGGGCTGATGATGTTCGGAATTTCTCTCTCAGCTGGACAGCATATAGTGACGTCTGCCAGCTTTCTCTCCTCATTTCATAAGGCTTCCCTGGGAGCATTTTCCTTCTGCATGTCCGAAGTCTCTGACTGGGTGGGCTCTATTGGCTCTGAGCTTTTTCCAAAATGGTTCCCTCTTAAAGGGGTCCAGTAAGCAACCCCACCTTGAATGGGTGGAGGCATATCTCCGTGGAAACCATCTAATCAAAAGTTACCACCCACAATTGGATAGGTCACATCTCCATGGAAACAATCAAAAAGAACCCACCTGGCACTATTGAATGAGGATTAAAGAGCATGGATTTTCTAGGGTACATGACAGTTTCAAACCAGCACACAGGGCTTTCTGTCTCCCTTCCTGGGTAAATAGCAAGAGTGCTCCAGAAAAAAAAGCCTATCACCATTCTATTTGGAGGATAACATTATTGCAGCATCTTCTCAGAGACCAGTTCAAGGTGTGGACAGAGGGATGATCATGCAGAGCATTTAAGAGAAGCCTGCCTTACCACACATCTTCAGTTTCAGCTCATGGTTGCTTAAAAAATTTCTTATTAGCATGAGAAGGGGAAAAAAGACTCAAAATAAAAATTATTAATACAAAAAAAAGTGGTGAGAGTTTTGCAGACTTTTCTGACAGATTGCAGGCTACAAAACAGATTTGTGGGTGAAATCTAAGCTCTTTGTGTTTGTTCTTTTTCATTTTCTCTCTTTTATGCTTAATGCACATTAATGAAAAACTAATTAGGATCCTGTAGGAATAGTGTAACTAATCCTCATCCCTAGATTATATTATCTATTCTTTGTAAAATATTTTGTACAAAAAGGAATATCCTTTTCTTGAGGAGAAAAAGTAGCTAATGCACAACTCTCTATATGTTATTTTCTGATTGCATATTCTTAAAATGTCTCAATATTCAGAATGTCTTCCAAGTATTCAGCTTCTGAATCCAGAGCCAAGTGTACTTAGAGTAAGAAGGTTTTATAGGTTCTTGGTGTCAATGCAGTTTTTAGATGATACTTACAAAAGGAAAGATTCCTAATTTCAATTGTATTATTTTTCTAGAGTGGCCATAAGAAATTACCACACATTGGGTGAACTAAAAAGGACAGAGATTTATGCTTTGACAATTCAGGAGGCCAGAAGTTCAAGTAATGGTGTTATCAGGGCTGCCCTCTCTCTGCAAGCTCTACAGGAGGATGCTTTCTCATTTCTTTCTGATTCTGGAAGCTCCAGGCACTCCCCGGCTCTTCATTTGGCCTTCTCCTCTGTTTGTCTTTCTCTCAAATCTCCTGCTACCTTTCTCTTTGTAAGAACGCTGTCACTGGATTAGGTACCACCTAAATGAGCTCATTTCAAGATCCTTAATTAATATAATTACATCTGCATAGACACTTCTTCCAATTAGGTTTACATTCACATGTTCTGGGTGTTAAGATGTGGATGCATCCTTTTGGGGCCAACATTCAACTCACTATACAATGCAATACTTTGAAGTGGTAGGAAGGAATTGGAGGCCTAAGTCACGTCTTCTCTCTGATGCTCACACTGCTGCAAGTGTTTGCAGACACCACCATGCTCAAAATAACATAAATGTGTGTGAGTGGTTGGCAGAAACAAAGGAGAGATAGAGAACAAGATGGCTTATGTTGCCTTCAATCTGTTGCAGATGTCTAAGTCTCAGGGCTTAAGTCAATCCATGGCGATGTGAAGGGTTTTGACTTTATTCACTTCCAGCGCATTGTCCATCAGGGTGAAAAGACAATGAGTGCTAGTGTTGCACACCTGGGTTGAAATGAACTAAGTCAATCATGGGCTGTCAACCTTGGTAATTTACTTAACTTGGCCTCAGTCTCCTCATCTATGAAATGTGAGGAATAATATTGATGTCCAAGTGTCACTGAGAAGATCAGAAGAGGTCCCCAACATAAAGCAGCTGGCACAATATCTAGATGCTTCTATGAATGCCAGTTCCTTCCTGCTCTTCAGCCGTTCATTGGGCCCCTTGCTAGTTAGTCTTGGCTACTCAACTCACCTCCACAAGACCCTGAGTGGGCTGTTGAACAACAAAAAGATGACTCTAATAGTTTTATCCCAGGGAACTGGGACCCTGGTGTCTATTTCAAATGTTTCTGAGCTAAAGAGAGGACCCAGAGCATGGCTCTTGGTGGCTGCCCATGAACTAATCGAGAGCCACAAGGAGTAGACATGTCTGGCAGTTCAAGAACCAAGGTCTGAAGGGGGCTGCTGGCAATGAGAATGGAATTAAGGTCTGGAGACAAGAACAACAGAATTGATTGGGACTGGGCCATGAGGAATCCAAGGAGTTGGGGTGGGGGAGCATCTTCTCAGCAGGGACTGATGGTTTACTGCTCAAGCTTAGTGAAGGAGCTCTAGTCTTGGTGACCTAACAAGTCACCTGAGCTCTCTGAGCTACAGTTTTCTCATCCATGAAAAATAGAAATAACACTGCATATTGTTCAAGGTTGTTTGGAATAATAAATAAGACCATGGCTATACGTTGTAAATGAATTTTATTAAGCCCCACAGTTCTTTTGTTAGTAATATAATCAGGCAGCCACAGAGGCCAGAACGCTTCTCACTGTTCCATTACTATTACCCTTCAATGCATGCAGATAAGCAAGAAATGTTATCAAATGAAGGTAAAGCTAACCCAAGTCAATATGAAGGGTTTTGATTCTACCCTCTTTCAGTTCAGTTGCCTTTGTTTGGTTCACCAATAATCAGACTAGGATAGTGCTTCTCTGGGCAGTTCTTACAAAAAGGTAAAGTTTCGTTCAGGATGTCTTGGCTGGGCCCAAGATTCTACATGTCTAGCTAGCTCCCAGGTGATGCTGGTACTGCTGGTTGGAGGGCCATGCTTTGAGTAGGGAGAGTAAGGTAATACCCTGGAATTCAATCACCTAAATACTCTGCTTTCCGTATAATTTCTATGCTCAGGATAACTTCTCTTTCTTTTCTCACTGAAAACGTGCCTTCTTCAAGTCAGAATTGGCAGAGAAGAATTTTCTTACGGCAACCTAAATAGACTGGAGGCCAGAGGGCAAAGGAAAATGACTGCTTTGATAAAAGTTATTTCTTTGTTCAATAAGTATGCTGACCCAGGCTAATAGGAGAGAGTTCTTTAATCTGTACATTTTAGATAGTGCTATAGCTCAGTCTAATTCTCATCCCAAACCCTGCTCACTGGTAATTCTTGTTTTGATTTGATTTGATTTGATAACCCTTAAGATTTTGCAGAGACTGTAATTCCACGCCCAGAAGACACTCCTTACTTTTTTCCTTACCCCAACACTTGAACCTTTACGAGTCCCCACAGGCTGCAGTGTTCTACCCTAACACTAGTGACACTCTACCGTGGTTGTCCATTTGTGGGTCTCCTCCATTAGACTGTAAGCACCTTAAAGGAAAAGATGGTGACTTCTGAGTCTTTGTCTTGTGGGTCTTAGACAATGCTTGGCATATCAACACACACACACTCCAATTATAGGAACAGTTATAGTTACAAATTACTGGTTTGTTGTAATGTTGCTATTCCTTATTTAATTCTCACAACAACTCAGTGCATTTTTGTTGTCTCTCCTTTTTGTAGATGAGGCATGGAAGCCTAAAGGGGCGAGTGGCTTGCCAAAGGACACACAACTGCCCGATGGTGGAGCTGGGTTATGGGTGCAGGTGTGTCTGACTCTGGCTCGAGCTCTTCCTGACTTTTTTGGAATGACTGAATGAATAAAGGCTCCCACAAGTGAGTTGCATGCTTACCAACACCAGCAAAACATAGGGAGCTAATCACAGCTTTGACCAAGTGTGCTGTTATCTATAGCCATGGTTCCCCAAATGCAGGTCCATGGGCTAGCACCAATTCAGAACCAAGAGTTCACTTGTCTTCTGAAATAAGGAAAATAAAATATTAAATTTATCTAATTAAAGAATAGCCTGCATTGTGGGATCATGTCCATTCTTATTTTTATTTTTATTCAAGTGACCTTCCTTAATGAAATAATGGCAATATAATTCTTTCCTAAAGGATTAGAACATTCTTAAAGGATTAGAACAAGGCAGCTAGAAGGTCTGAGTAGTATAGATATAGGAAGAAGGGAAGGAGCAGATGGGGGCTGTGCCCAGAATGGCCAGGTATATTTAGTTGAGGGAACAAGATTAGTGAAAACAAGTTTAAAACATAAGGATACCTGGAGTAACGCTGTATAAGAGTTAAGATACAGAGAGACAGATGATAAAAGGATGAGAAAGATAGATTTTACCAACTGACCTACCTCAAAGCAAAAACCAAAACCAACAAGCCAAAACAAAATACAAACTCCTGTGATATCAGCAGAAATGGGCCAGTTTCCACATGGAAGTGGCAGGTGAGCTGATGGAAGTTTTAATTCAAGGATGTTAGAGCTGCACAGGATCCCTTTCTCACCTTGTATCACTGTATCTTTCCAATCACTGTCGCGTGATTAGAATGACTGAGAGGATAAATTCAGGTCACTGCAAGTCTTTCCTTACTCGCATTTCACAACGCTCAGCCCTGCACAACAGAATTGATCTGCTGGCCAGGACTTAAAAAAAGAATATCTTTGTACGAAGGTGGTGATCATATCATTTAATGCACAATTATGCAAGGAACATGACCCCAGAAAGGGCTTGGTGTGCGGCTGACCTCACCTTTATTGCCTCCTGGTTGAGTCATGAATCACTGCATCCAGTAAACTCTTGGCATACGTTCTAGGCAAAGAGTATTCACCAACACAATAGTAAAACTCCCCACCCCCACTGCTAAGGCGCTCAAAAGTTAAAAAGCCAACTTTACGAGGTAATGGATATTAGAACAACATCCGAAAGATTGAATGCGATTAGAGCAACTGGAACTATCTTGCCATGTAGTGGATTTATTGTGCCTACTGTATAATTGCTTTCTTCTGAACCAGATAATGTCAAAATTAGCAATGCTTGAGTATGGAATTTGGTGGTATTTCAGATCTGTACATTTTAATAATTATAAGGAGACAAGGACTTTGAGCTGATGATTCAGGAATATTTCCTCACTCTGAGAGACCTGACCTGAAGATTGAACCTAAGTTTATAGTAATTTCTATATTGATTGGTGAAGAAGGGAAGAATTGAAGTACTGGTAGACTTTAAATATAAGCATATTTCTCAGTTCAATTTATCAACCGAATACCTTTGGTGTCTGTCTCTGAGAAAAGCACTTGAGATGTGACAACGCACTGATGAGTATGGTGAAGCCCCTGTTCTAAAGGTGCTTACGATTTAGAAGGAATATAAGATATATATGTGCATAACTCTAATTAAAGGTAGAAAATAATGAAGTGTTGGGGAGAAATATAGAGGTGGTAGAAGGGAGGGATTTCTCCCAGCTGGGGCACAGAGGACAGTTTGATGGAACAGGCGGTGTTTGCATTGAACCTTCAGGGATGGGGTTCAGGAAGAACCTAAAAACATTTGAAATTTTACTAATCGAGAGTAGGGCACACCAAGATGTTTGGAGGCATATTCCTGAAAGATGGAACAGCATGAGTGCAAAAGCATACGGCTTTTTCCATGGAGCAGTCTGGAGGAGTTGAAACATAGAGTTCACAGTGACGTGTAGTCAGAAATTAGGATAAAAGGCAGGATAGGCTGAAATTGTAGAGAGCTTTGAAAATCGGGTCAAAGAGTTTGCTTTTTATTCTGTATGTGATTATTAACAGATACCATTGTTTGCCTACTCACAGATATTACTCCCTTTTCCTTGCTAACAGAGCCACAGTGATCATAAATTTTGCACTTTATGGGTTGCCAGGATTTATTAAATGCTTTTGTAGGTATTTGAACAGAGGAATGGGGCAGGGACAGATTTGCCCTTTATAAGGACAAGCTTGCAGAGAGAAGAGGTGGGTAAGCAGGAGGGTGGAAAGACTGGAGGCAGGCTAAAAGACAAAATGAAGGCCAAGGAGGGTACTTCCAGTAAGACTGGACATACCTGAAAACCTTGCAGAATAATGCATTTCTTTGAGTTATCTCTATGCCATATAAGAGCACTATATGAAAGTAATTTCAGTTTGTTAATTTTTTTAATTAATAAAAAAAGTTTAAAAAAAGTAATTTCACAAAATATTGAAAAGATGTATGCATCCTGACTACACCCAAGTGATAACAACACATTTATTTTGATTTGCTTCATCCAGGAGGATTCTTAATTCCATCACAGAACTAAAAGGGCTGAACCTTCTTGGTTCCATAATCATGATTTGTAATACCAAGGATATTAGCCAGTCAAAAGTCTCTCAGCAAGTGCTCTGACTTGTGCAGTTGGCAGGGATTTTTTTTTCCACCAGTATCAGTAATTATGTTAAATATAAGTGGACTAAATACTGCAATTAAAAGATAATAATTGTCATACTGCATGAAAAACAAACTTCCTCAAAGTTATTTGTTTAAAAAAATCTAAAAAGAAACAGTTACCCCTGAATTGCAGGTTAAAAAAGCTACTTAAGCAGATGAGATAGTGCTTGCTTGAATAATCAAAAGTATGTGATGCCAGGTTAGCTTGTGTTGGAGCAAACATACTAGTGTAATTTCAGGTGCTGAATGAGGGGCTGCCTTTTCCAGCACATGTTCCATTGTAGCCACATGTACGTGGTCCTCAGAGTGTCATTAAAAGAAACCTTTGTTTATTAATGGATGGTGGCGATGGTGGCACACACTGTGAATGGAATTAACACCATTTAATTATACATTTGAACATGGCATTTGAAAGGGGGAATTTTAGGTTGTGTATATGTTTGTAAGAGACAACTTTAATTAAAGACTCAGATAGGTTGACTATAAAATGATGGAGCAAAATATGCTATGCAAGCACTATTTAGTATCAGACCAAGTAGACTTTAGTTCAGGTTTTACTAGAGGAAAAGAGGAACATTTCTTACTGAGAAAATACGCTATTTAACATGAACACATAACAATTCTAAATTGTATACACCTAATAAAATACCTTTAAATTATATTAAGTGAAAAATCAGCATAACTAAAAGGAGAAATAAACAATCCATATCATAGTTAGAGATGATAACACAACTCTTTCAGTAAGTGATAGAATAGGCAGGAAAAAAAATACACCTAAAAAATTTTTGTGCAGAGTGATTTGAAAATGTAAAACCATTGCGGAAAAAAACTCCACCCCACTGACAGATATTCATGGCACGAGGCATCTCCCTAAGTGTGGACAGGGTATTTATTTGCTCATTGTTAAGATTCCTCCTCCAGCTGGGTATAAACACTTACATAAGGAGAGCTCAGGAGTGACTTGCAAATTTCCCACCTGATTTTCTATGCTCAGTGCTTTGGTGGCATGAAATTAGTGCTAGTGGAGGGAGAAGGGAAGCAGGACAGTTAAGATCTGAGTGGCTCAGGATATATATTAATGACAATAAGATGAAATTTATGAATACAAGGTTTTGAGGGTGGACGGGTGGGCGTTAAGAGGTCAGAGCAGTGTGAGCACAGGAACCAATGTCATTCACAGCTCAGGACAGGTGTCAGAGTCCAGTCCTGAGGAAGCAGGACAGGTTTTCTTCCCTCCACTGAAGCAGGGGAGAGGCAAGACCATTAAAAAAAAGGGGGGGGAAGAGATAAAGAATGGGTCAGGGAAAGATTATGGGAAGTAGTAGAGTGCAGGGGTTAAGAGCATGGGCTTTGGAGTCAGCTGCCTGGGTTTAAATCCCAGCTCCCTCTCTTACTAGCTGTGTGATCTTAAGTAAGTTGCTTAAATTCTCTGTGTCCCATTCTCCCAACTGTAAAATGGGGATAACAATGGCTTTAAGCCATAAGGTTGCCATGAGTATTAAACTAGTTGATAAGGTTGTTGTGCTCCTGGCCATTCAAATGTTTGCTACTTTGGGAAGAGGCATGTCAGGGAAAGCACTCTAGATGCAGGCATTAAGCAATGCAGGTATTGGTGCAAAAGCACAGAGGGTGCCTGGTCAAGAGACCTTGGGCCTTGGGATGTTCTGTACAGCATCCAAGAGAGCCTTGGGGCAATGAGTAAGAAACCCATGTCTGGAAAGCCAAAGCACCTTGACTTAGTCCTCCATTGTCTTTTCTCTGCTTTAGACTTGTTTATTTTAAAAACAATGATTTTTTTTTTTACTAACTACGAAAGCACTGTATTGCATTATTTGTAATAGCTAAAAATTGGAAACAACCTAAATACCTGTCAATAAGGAAATAAGTAAATTAATTTTGATAAATGTGTTTGATGGAATACTCTACAGCAGTTACAGTCAATAAATTGGTTAATATACTGCAACATAGGAGGTTCTCAAAAGTCTATTGTTTATTGAAAAAAGTAAATTGTAGTGTAATCAAATTTACGAAAAATTTAAAGATAAGAAGGAGCAATACTATAGGATGTTTATAAAAGCATATATGTATAGAAAAGTATACAAACAAAATAAATGGAAGTGTACTCAGAAAGAGAGGGGATGGGGCTGGGATATAAGGAGACTTAAACTTCATCTATTACATTCTATTCCTTTTATTAGATATCTGAAGAAAGAACAACCTTTAATTCTGGGTGGTGGGGATGGGGTGGTCCATTATTTTCTGTGCTTCCACCCCTACCTTTTTTTTTTTTCCGACTTTTAATGCCCATTGTAGAAAATTCAGAAAATAAAAAAATCTATATTTAAAAAGCAAATAATTAGCACTCAAATATAATCACCATCATCATCTTGGCCTATTACTATGTGTGTGTGTAGGTATGTACTGACATTGTACTGTACATATGGTTTTGTAAGATGCCTTTTAAACTTAATGTATTATATTCTCCCAAGTTATCATATATTCTTTAAAAACATGATTTTCAGTGGCTGCAAAATAGCTCATGTTATACATATACCAAAAATTATTCAATTTTTTTTTATTAACATTAACTGTTTCCAGCTTCTGGCCATTATAAATAATGGGGTTGTGAACATTGATATTTCTGGTTATTCCTTTAAGATAAATTTTTAGGAATAAAATTATGGATTCAAAATGTATGGGTGCTTTTTTTTTTTGGTATGGGTGCTTTTCAGGCTATTACCAAATTGGGTTTTTCATAAGAGGTTAGACTAATTTACACTCCCACCAGCAGCAGTGTGTGACATGCTTGTTGATTTTAAGGTCCTTTCATTGCTATTTAGGACTCCTAAAATCATCCTACCTCTATTGCAAACTTGTTTTTCCTGGGCCTCCAGGCCTGTTTCTTTTGGATTTCCTTTAGCAGCAATGCAGACCTCAGGAAGGGAGTGGCTTCTGGCTGCATGACAAGCCAGGTGTGATTTCCTTAATATTTGCTCCTGTTGGGACGTCAGAGCCAACCTCCTCAGATGAATTCGACCCAGAACCACTTCCATCATTTGGTTGAAGGCCAGTCTTGTTTGTCCTCTCCACCTCCTCCTACTCTGTGGCTCACAGGTGTGCTGCAGGCCTACTTCCTAGAGGAAGGCCACCCAGCTACTTTGCAGTCATTGCTGTCTCCTCTCAATGAGAAGCCAGGGCCGATACTCCCTACAAAGGCACGGTTTCACCCTACAAGGCCGTCCTGAACCTGAAAGTCCAGCCCCACGTTCACTGTGACTGGCAAAAAATTCCCTTCTATGGGAGAGCACCTCTTATTTGAAATTGATTCCAGTTAAGAGGATATTGATGAGTATCTTATGGTTCAGAAGAAAACAGCGGTTTAGTCCTGGCCTATAAATTGACATGTGATATGTATTTGTTGTAACCCACACATTTACATCTAGGGTATTTGTAGACATAAGCCCCAACTATTTTGAAAGTGCATTCCATCTCATGATACGACATTGATTTTTAAATGCAAATTTATATAAAACAGGAATTATTTGCACACCCAAGTATTACCATAAGATGTCCACCCTTCCAACATATTAAACTAAAAAAATAGCTGCCCTTGTTTCTCTTAGGATAAATGTCCACATCCTCACCTGACCTACAAGCCTGTCCCCTCACACCTCCTTGACCTAGTTCCAGTCCTCAAACACGGCATATTCCCTCTGGCCTCAGGGTTGTTGCACGTGTTATTTCCTTTGCTGGAATACTCTTCTTCCTTCTGGAAATTGCTCCCTGTTCTGCAGCTCCCATCCTGGCACCCTCTTTGGCCCAGAATCTAGAGGACTTTTAGGAGTCCTTTAGATGAGCTGCTCAACAATCCTGTCTTCAGGAAAAGCTCTCCTGCTATCTCCAACTACATATGGTCACTCCAGTGCATGTTATCATAATACCTCGTGACTTTGCTTGTGATGTTTTTCATTTGTAATTCTTAGTTTATCTGTGTCAACCTTGGTTAACATCTGTCTCTCCTATTGGCCTATGAGCTCCATGAAGGAAGGGACAGTATTATCTTCTTACTACTGTAAGCTGGCTCCCAGCACAATGCCAGGCAGACAGGTGCCGAATCAATGCTATGAAATGAATTAAAGGATACTGACATAACATGGCTGGTGGCTTTATTGGGTTAGTGCAATGGCTGAGTATTTGGGATGCAATTTTCTCACAAAAGGATGAATTATATTTAATGCCATGTAAGAGTGACATTGAGAGTAGAAGCTTTGAATACAAATGGAAAGATTTTCTCAACTTGCTTTCCCACTTACTGCTTATGAGACCTTGGGCAGGTTATTGCCTGTGCCTCAGTATCCTCATTTGAAAATGGAGATATCTTCACATTTCCTTCACTCAATGCCACAACTGACTCTAAGATGACCAGCCATCTAATAACAAATCACCATTGCTACCACTTCAAAGAAACATACTAGTAAAACAAATCCAATTCCCAGAAACATTAAATGGGTTAAAAAATGAGGACCTTAGAATTCAAATAAAATTTGGAATACTTGTCATAAAGAATGTTCATTAAGGCACTGAAAGAGATTGATGCCTGTTATGTGTTTTGTTAAGTGCCTGTCATGTAGTAAGTGCTCAATAAAAATGGTATCTATTATTATATAACTATTATCACCATCCTTTTTCTTTGAAAGAATTATGTTGCTTTAACTGTGGATTGGAAATCCTCAACTACATTAAAGGTCCCCTGTATCTTAATAAATGCTCTCCCCACCTTCCCTAGTGCTTAGTAAAACACAGTGAACACCTGATATGTGTTAATAGTGTGGGTTACTGAGGAAGGTGAGCCATCCAGACCAAAGCTCTTGGGCCCCTTCTCCCAAGTCATCTTGAGGGAAGGAAAGAAGCCACAAGGGTGGGGTCTGGGCTTCTTGTGACAATCTACAGTCAGTATCCAGCTCCTTATCTTAACAATTGGGGGAAGAGACGTTCCATGCTTGCTGGGCCTGTATTTGCTGTCTCTCTCTTGTAGCCAGGATGTGGATGTTGTCTTTTCTAGTTGTGTTTGCATGAAATACCATTGGGGCATACTCATGATAAGAAATCACTTTTGGTCAGGCCCAATGCCTCTGCCTTGCCCAGGCCTTCATTACTTCTTGCTTGTCCTGACACATTCACCTCCCGACTAGCTTCTGGCTTGGCCTTCTGAGTTGAACTCCTTCAAGCCACCCAACATAGTTCAATTCCTCACAAATGAACAAGGTGCTGCCACCAGGATAATCATCGTTCTTGACTTTTGTCATGTGTCTGGCCCAGTTGAAAAGGCTGATAGCCATGTAAAGGATTGTTCTTATTCATATATTCTTCTGGGTTGAGGTGTGTCCCCCACCAAAAGACACATTCAAGCTCTAGCTTCCAGCCCAGAGAATGTGACACTACTTGGAAACAGAGGCTTTGAGGAATGCTATTAGTTAGGATGAGGCCAAACTGGATTAGGATGGGGGCCCTACTGCAATAAGGACCCCCGAATAGGAAGGGGAGAATTGGACACAGACTACAGGGGAGAATGCCGTGTGGTGATTGAAGCACAGACTGAAGCCCTAGAATTGCTGGCAACCCCCAAGATGCCTGAAGAGACAAGGAACCATTCTCCCCTGGAGCTTTCAGAGGAGGCATGCCCCTGCTGGCATCTTGATTTTGGACTTCTCACCTCCAGAACTGTAAGAGAACAAATTTCTGGGAATTCAAGCCAACCAGTGTGTGGTAGTTTATTTTGGAAGCCCTAGCAAAGTAAGGCACAAAGAGAGAATAAAGTAAAACCTCTTAGTTTGTCTGGAGCACAAAGCTTTTTACAAGCAGGCCCCTTCTAGCTCAGCAGCCTTGCTTCTCTTTCAACTCTATGTGTTGCTGCCCTGAATTCCTGCTTATGGAAAACATGGAGACTTCCCACCTCTTGACCTTGTGCCCCTGGCTCTCCCACTTCCTGGAAACAAGTTTATCCCTTTTAAAGTAAATGACAGTAGTAATAGTAGTAGGACTCCTCATAGATTCGTTGCACCTGCCTCCCCACCTGGTCCAGGTTCTCAAGTTTCCTCAGCTTCCCCCGCTGGAATCATCTCTCATATTTTTGACACCCTTAGCACAGTGTCTTGGCTGATCCTACTGCACTTGATTACATTTTTCTCTCCTGGAATACAGTGAGGCATGTATAAAGCTGGTTTCCTTACAGACCATGAATGTCTTGAAAGCAGAACTCTGCCTTACTGATCTTTATAGTGCAATGATGTACCTCTACTGGACATAGAATGAGTCAATTCATTCTCAGTTATTGAAATTTCAAAAGGAACTTTGATAGGGTTTCAACTAAGGGTCCACAAGGCAGTAAGAAGGCCTCCATTATTTGCTGTTATAGTGTGCTATTTTGGCGATGGGCCTCTCCACACATGTATCCAGGGCCCAGGTTGCAGGCAGGATACATTTTAAAATCAGCACTGGTGCTTTGTTGTATAAAAGGCAGGTGGCAAATCCTGGCTTGGTTTTGGATACAAGGACCAGGAGAGTGGAACATGGGGTCAGCTCTGGCTCTATGTCCTGGATTTAGGTCATTGTTGGATGAGGCCATGCCTCTTCCAGGACCGTCTCCTCAGGTGCAGTTCCCTGAGTAGAGAGTGGCCACCAGAGATCTTCGTCCTTAAGAACTGTGCTGACTCTGCCTGTTTCAAGAAAATAGGAGTCCTAGAGAACTATTCTAAGTTAATGACCTACCTGGAAATGGATATTCATGGCATTTTAGGATGCCCTAACCAAATAATTCTGTAAGTAATATCGCCTACTGGGTTTTCTATATTGTATTTTATGGAACCCTTAAGTTTTAGATGTTCTTTAGAAAGTAATGATTTTTTTTCTGCCTGTTTTAAAATAGTGTGCAGATATAATGTCAAAATCCAATTGCTTGTCTTTTTCAGTGACCAAATCATACTCATATATATTTTTCTTGAGGCAGATGTGTTTTCAAGTGCAAACAGGAATTGAACAAAAAACTAAATAATGTTATTTTTCTACCTGATAGATAAGTTTCAGATTTCTCTTAATTATCAAAAAGGCATAATGGCAACATTAAATTAAACAAAAAAAGCAACCCCCTGGTAAATGTTAGAACAGGTAGAGGTGTTAGGGGCTCTGTGGGTTCCAAGTTCCATCTGAGGTTGATTAACTTGGTGATCTTTTTTTTTTTTAATGTTTTTATTGACAAATCTTCACATACATATAGTCCATACATGGTGTACAATCAGTGGCTCACAATATCATCACCTAGTTTTGCATTCATCACCATGATCATTCTTTAGAACATTTGCATCACTCTAGAAAAAGAAATAAAAAGAAAAAAGAAAAAGCTCATACATACCATACCCCCAACCTCTCCCTCTCATTGACCATTAGTATTTCCATCTACCCAATTTATTTTACCCCTTACCTCCCTTTTATTTATTTATTTTTTATCCATATTTTTTACTTACCTGTCTATGCCCTGGATAAAAGAAACATCAGACACAAGGTTTTCACAACCACACAGTTATATTGTAAAAGTTGTATCTTTATATAATTATCTTCAAGAATCAATACTACTGTTTCAGGCACTTCCCTCTAGCCACTCCAATACACCATAAACTAAAAGGGGTTATCTATATAATGGGTAAGAAAAGCCTCCAGGGTAACCTCTCAACTCTGTTTGAAATCTCTCAGCCACTGACACTTTATTTTGTCTCATTTCTCTCTTTCCCCTTTTGGTCAAGAAGATTTTCTCAATTCCTTGATGTTGGGTCACAGCTCATTTCAGGATTTCTGTCCCATGTTACCAGGGAGATTTACACCCCTGGGAGTCATGTCCCACATAGGTGGGGAAGGAAATGAGTTCACTTGCCATGTCGGCTTAGAGAGAGGCCACATCTGAGCAACAAAAGATTCTCTGGGAGGTGACTCTTAGACCTAATTTTAAAGAGGCTTAGCCTATCCTTTTCAGGAATACGTTTTATAGGGGTGAGCCCCAAGATTGAGGGCTGGGCCTATTGGTATGGTTGTCCCCACTGCTTGCTAGAATATCAGAAGTTTTCCAAAGGGGAAAGTTGAATATTTCCCCCTTTCTCCCTACTCCCCTAAGTGAACTTTGCAAATACTTCTTTATTCACTCTCTAAATCAGTCTGGGATTTATCGGGGCATTACACTAACCTGGACAAACCAAAAAATCTCATGCCTTATTCAAGATTCCATATACTTATGGTGTTCAACTAAAGTGACCATCCAAGTTAAATTAGGAAATGCACTAGTCAAAATATAAATTTTGCACCAAATAAACATTTCTCCTTTAGTCTCACATAGAAGGTGAGGTCTTAAAATATGGATGATATCATCCTTTATTCAGTCTTCTGATATACTCTAGTTTTGTCTAGATCAGCTTCATTCATATCTCTATTCAATGTCTGATCACTTTTTCAACTTTTTAAACAGTTCCTGTATGGGATACTGTTGATTTTCATGGCTCCAAAGCTCTGATTTTGTGTCTCAGGTATCACATAAATACCTGAAGTTTCAGGGAACAACCAGGTTATATACAAACAGCTTAATATCTCAAAATTTAGAGATAACAGCATGAGCTTACAATCTAGAAACCTTTACAATAGGCCCCAACCTGATAACCTATACTCTCAACTTCAGTTCACTGAGCTTTTATATAATAGTTAGTCCATATGATTGAGACATGATAATATTTGCCTTTTGGTATCTGACATTTCATTCAACATTCAACAATCCTTAAGGTTCATACACCTAGTTGTTGCATGCCTCACAACTTCATTCCTTCTTGGGACAGCTCAGTAGTCCATTGTATGTATACACCATCATTCTCCTTTCCATTCTTCAGTCGTTATACCCTTAGGCCACATCCATCCATTGTGAATCATAATCACTGCCACCATAAACACTAGTGTGCAAATGTCCATTCTTGTTCCCACACTTGGTTCCTCCAGGTATATATTGAGCAACAGGGTTTAGGATCGTATGGCAACTTCACCTCTAGCCTCCTGTAGAACCACCATACTGCCTCCAAGGGCAGTTTCCCTACTGACAGTGAATAGGTACATCTTTCTTGTGTTTTCTCTAGCACTTGTTTCTCTCTATTCATTTTTAAACAGTTTTATTTGCACATCATACAATCCATCCTAAGTAAATAGACATGCCTTCACCACCATAATATATATGAACACATTTCCTTTACTTTCACAAAGAATCCATACCCTTCCCCCATGCCCCTCACCTACTGACAGTTTTGGCATAATTTGTTACAGTCAGTGAAAACATATTACTATGTTACTGTTGACTATAGGACCTAGCTTGCTTTGATTGTACTTTTTCCTGTATACCGTCCATTTTCAACACCTTGTGAAGTTGACATTCATTTGTTCTCCCTCATGCAAAAATGTTTTATTTTTAATTACCATCATCATCCACTCTAGGCATTCCTAAATTATACTGTCTCAGTCTTTTTCCTTTGTCTTTTATTCTGGTTTCATAGCTGCCCCAGCCCTTCTCCCTAAATCATGCTCACATTTTGGTGTCATTCTAACTTAGTGATCTTGAGTAATGTCTTTGTTTTCCAGGGCTACTCTAACAAACTACCACAAACTAGTTGGATTAAACAATAGGAATTTATTGGTTCACAGTTTGGAAGCTAGAAGTCCAAAATCAGGATGTGGGCAGGGCTAGCTTTTTCCCTGAATCTGTAGCATTATGGTGATGGCTTTCCCGCAATCCTGGGCATTTCTTGGCTTAACCTCTGGGCCATGACTTCTACTGACTGCCTCTGCATTTCCTCTGCTTATAAGGACTCCAGCCATATTGGATTAAGAATGAAAGTAACTACATAATGAAAAATGCATTATTTCAATCGAAAATCTTATATAGGAGAGTAATGGGTTTAGAAAACCTTAAGGCAAATAACTATTCTGATAAAAAAAAATCACATGGCTCAGAAAGAGCCAGAAAACGACATTTCTTATTGAATAGCTTCTATTTAAGAAATAGGATGGGCATTTCCCAAAGCTTGATGAAAGGATGAAAGCCTGTTGATTTCTGTTAGTGTCTGGTTAAAATAATACAAAAAAGAATTAGAATCATGAGTACCTTGATCTAAAACCTCTTGACCTGGCACAGTTTTGTGATTTACCACCACTCAGGAAGCCAGTGCTTTGGGGGGAGAGGAGGGTGGACCCACGTATATTCCATTGGCCCCATCCAAATGGGATCTTTGAGCATCCTATTTACAAATGAATTCACACCTACCCTTTTGTGGGAGGCATGATTTGATCTACCATGGGTTAGTTATTTACTCCTTTCCCTATCTGCTTCTCCAGCTGAAAGAAACAAAGACAACCCTTACCTACCTCAAAGGCATGAAGCAAATAAAATAATGTGCAGAAATATACCCTTAGCATAAAGGCCTTCCATAAGTTTGAATTTAGTAGTGAGCCTAAGTTGGTTTTAGGTGCTTTTCTATGTAGGAAAGTTCCCTTATGAAAAATCCCAATCTGACAAGAAAAGCAACTCATCTGTCATAAGGTGTTCAGTGAAAAATCATTTTTCTTTTTCTCCTTCTCTGCTTTATCCCCTTCATTTTCAGGTACTGCAAAAATGGCCTGGTTTTCAATGACAAGCACATCACCAGAAAGGTTGTTTCATCTTTGCACATTCCTTATCACAATGAGCCGGTCCCCAGTGTTGGGGGCAAAGTTCATCTGTCAGTGGTCCACCCTCCTCTCCCCCCAAAGCACTGGCTTCCTGAGTGGTGGTAAATCACAAAACTGTGCCAGGTCAAGAGGTTTTAGATCAAGGTACTCATGATTCTAATTCTTTTTTGTATTATTTTAACCAGACACTAACAGAAATCAACAGGCTTTCATCCTTTCATCAAGCTTTGGGAAATGCCCATCCTATTTCTTAAATAGAAGCTATTCAATAAGAAATGTCGTTTTCTGGCTCTTTCTGAGCCATGTGATTTTTTTTTATCAGAATAGTTATTTGCCTTAAGGTTTTCTAAACCCATTACTCTCCTATATAAGATTTTCGATTGAAATAATGCATTTTTCATTATGTAGTTACTTTCATTCTTGGAAACTCAAAATATTTGAAAAATATTTTAAACTCCTGTTCAAGGACTATTCCCACCATTGTAAAATTCAGGTAGGGTGATATACAACAACTAATTTAATACTTACCTGCCATATTAATAAAATCCTGTGTAATAAGAAATGAAAGAAGTTTTTATCTTAATAACAGTGTGGTACTCTTTGAGAAATGCTGAATGATCACTCTGGCTGGAAGTGGAGAGGCAAGGGCATTCCATTATTTGAAGAGCATCATATGATGCCTAATAACCTAGAGAAAGGATGGCCAGGCTCTACCTTATCTGAGAAGTATCCTCCTTTAGACTAGCTCTGAAGGGATAATATTTCTTAAAGCCACGTTTTTTTCATTGACCTTTTTTTTTCACATTTACATGAAAGACCTCAGTTTTAGTGTGGCTCTCACATAATCATAGGCGGTATATTGCATGTCGATCCTTTCCCCAAGTTTGCGAAGCCCATCTTTGAAGGGCTCAAGTCCTGTCTGCTCAAGGATCTGCTTAATCCACTGGAGCTGCCAACCTTGGGAGAGAACTGAAGACTTCTGTAGGCTTGTGTGATGTGTATCCCTCTAGCCTGGCTAAAATGCTGTCATTGCTCAAAATAATACCTTGTAGTAGTATTTTAGCATCTTTTATTTTAAATATGTAAAATTGGTTTTTAGCAGGTAATTTTTTTTTATTACTTTCTTCTGTTTTTTCACAATCAGGCAGTAACCTTAAGAAAACTATATCATTGTACAATCATCTTCAAGAAACATGGCTACTGAAACACAGCTCTACAGTTTCAGGCACTTCCTTCTCACCTAATACACCTTAAACTAAAAAGGGGATATTTATATAACATGTAAGAATAATTCTCCAGAATTACCTCTCAACTCTGTTTGAAATCTCTCAGTCACTGACACTTTATTGTGTCTCATTTCTGTCTTTCCCATTTCGGTTGAGAAGGTTTTCTCAATTCCTTGATGCTGAATCCCAGCTCATTCTAGGATTTCTGTCCCATGTTGCCAGAAAGGTCTACACCCCTAGGAGTTGTGTCCCACGTAGAGAGGGAGAGGGTGATGAGTTTGCTTGTTGTGTTGGCTGAGAGAGAGATAGGCCACATCTGAGCAACAAAAGAGGTTCTCTGGGGGTGACTCTTAGGCCTAATTTGAAGTAGGCTTAGCCTATCCTTTGCGAGGATAAGTTTCATATGAACAAACTCCAAGATTGAGGGCTCAGCTTATTGCTTTGGTTGTCTCCACTGCTTGTGAGAATATCAGAAATTCTCCAAATGGGGAAGTTGAATTTTCCCTCTTTCTCACGTTCCCCAAGGGGACTTTGCAAATACTTTTTTATTCACTGTTCAAATCACTCTGGGACTTATCGGGGCATCACTCTGGACAAACCTACAAAATCTCATGCCCTATTCAAGGTTCCATGTGCTTATGGTGTTCAATTAAACTGTCCATTTAAGCTATATTAGGAAATTTAGCAGGTAATTTTTAAGTTTTATATGCAAAGAGAAGAAACATGGTCTATGTGACTATCAGTTGTATAGTTAGAAAAAAATCTCCATAACAACTTACTTGCTCTAGCAAAACAGACATATATGGATAGGATACCAGCTATAGCAATGAAAGTTTAAGTTATTTATTCAAGATTGCAATAAAGTTAATGGTAATTGTGTTACTGAAATGTCTGGAGTCCTTTATGATTTTATCATGCATTTAGCAAAGACATCATAGTATTTTTGCCCAACTGGTACATGTTTTGCCCCACCTACTAGATTGTTAGTTGCTAGTGGGTTAGAAGGACTTCTTAAAGCTCCTTTGCAAGTTATCTTTTAGCACATAGAGGTAGGAGTTCAGTACACACACACCCTCCAAATAAGGCCAGATATCTTCTACTAAAATAGAGTGTCTGTCAGCATTAATTGCATCACAGATGGTGCTATTCCACTCCTGCAAATTAATGCTCAAAAAAATCCACAACATGTGTAATGAAGTATAGTGTGTCAAAGTTTTGAAAAATCTTAAAGATTCCAGAGATCATATTTATATTTGTGTTATAATTTCTTATTTTTGAGGTGTAAGAATGAATAAGCAGCTGTTCAGTTATACAAAAAGTTATTCTCTGTACCCAATAATATGCAGACTAGTGATTGCTCTAGTTTTCTTTACCTTCTTCAGGTCCCTTCTTACCAATGTTCTGCATATGTGAGATGATGCAGCTTCTAGAATGCTGTGTTCTATGGTGGCACCTTAATTAATTATTTTTCTTAAAACTTTAGTGTTTCACAAAATGTTAATAGTTTTTTGGTGAAAAAAGGATTTTCTTACCTAAGAAAGTGGGAAACATATGTTATCATCCCCTTATGGAGAGAGAATCACAATATGCAATCAGGTAAAGGCTCTGAGATATCTTGCAGTAAAGGTACCTTTTTTCTTTGCATAACTTCAGATTTCCCAAGTTTATTAGATCATGGACACTCCCCTGCCACATGCTTTTTTTTTTTCTGTGAAAACTTATCATCTTGTTAAATACCAGTATTTAGAGGAACACAGTAGGAAAAAGATGGTCTATGGAATGGTGTCTATTTAATCAAGTGGCTCACTTGGGGATTAAATTGATGATAACAGCTTCATTAACTGGCTTCATTAACTGAACCTAGTAGCCTAGATGGGTATTTATCAATTTCATTTCTTGGATGCTTACTGTTAACTCTGTTGACTAAAACATGGTGCCAATGAATGGAAAGTGAGATGCAGAGATGTGGGTGGGAGCAGACACTCTTAAAATTGTAGACACACAAAGTCGTGGCTATGCAGGCCATGGGAGGGAACGTCCCACTGCCATTTTTGCAGCTTTTCCCTGATGAAAAGCTGAGTTGTGCAAAGAAGAGCAGTAGTGGAGAGGGCTTGATGGCTGCTCCAGCCCAGTGTATGTAGAGGGTCCTTCCATGAGATTCCACATACAACTGATAAGATGTGAAACACCAGGTAACTTATGATTGTCATCAGCCCGAACACAAAATCAGCATTTGAGAAAGACACAGAAAGAAAGGTATTCTAGTTTGCTAGCTGCTGGAATGCAATATACCAGAAACAGAATGGCTTTTTAAAAAAAAATTACAGGAAAGAAACACAAACATTCTTAATATGTGATCCTTCCATTCTACATGTATAATCAGTAATTCACAACATCATCACATAGTTGCATATTCATCATCATGATCATTTCTTAGAACATTTGCATCAATTCAGAAAAAGAAATAAAAAGACAACAGAAAAAATGAAAACAGAAAAAAAAATTATACATACCACACCCCTTACTCCTCCCTTTCATTGATCACTAGCATTTCAAACTAAATTTACTTTAACATTTGTTCCCCCTATTATTTATTTTTATTCCATATGTTCTACTCATCTGTTGACAAGGTAGATAAAAGGAGCATTAGACACAAGGTTTTTACAATCACACAGTCACATTGTGAAAGCTGTATCATTATACAACCATCATCAAGAAACATGGCTACTGGAACACAGCTTTACATTTGCAAGCAGTTCCCTCCCGCCTCTCCATTTCCTCTTGGATAACAAGGTGATATCTACTTAATGTGTAAGAATAACCTCCAGGATAACCTCTCAACTCTGGAATCTCTCAGCCATTGACACTTTGTCTCATTTCACTCTTCCCCCTTTTGGTTGAGAAGGTTTTCTCAATCCCTTGATGCTAAGTCTCAGCTCATTCTAGGGTTTTTCTCAATCCCCTGATGCTGAGTCTCAGCTCATTCTAGGATTTCTGTCCCACATTGCCAGGAAGGTCCACACCCCTGGGAATCATGTCCCACATAGACAGGGGGAGGGTGGTGAGTTTGCTCATTGTGTTGGCTGGAGAGAGAGGCCACATGTGAGCAACAAAAGAGGCTCTCTTGGGGGTGACTCTTAGGCCTAATTTTAAGTAGGCTTGACCTATCCTTTGTGGGGTTAAGTTTCATATGAACAAACCCCAAGACTGGTGGCTCAGCCTATAGCTTTAGTTGTTCACACTGCTTGTGAGAATATCTAGAATTCAACTTGGGGAGGTTGAATTTTCCTCCATTCTCACCATTCTTTGCAAATACTTTGCAAATACTTTTCCGCTCACTGATCAAATCACTCTGGGATTCATCGGGGCATCACTCTGGACAAACCAACAAAATCTCATGTCCTACCCAAGGTTCCATGTACTTATGTTGTTCAGCCAAGCTGTCTACCTAAATTATATTAGGAAATGCACTAGTCAAAATATAAATTTTGTACCAAATAAACATTTTTTGCTTTGGTCTCACACATAAGTTGAAAATTTAAAATATTAATTACCATCTATTTTCAGCACCCTGCAGTAATGACATTCCTTTGTTCTTCCTCATGAAAAAACATTTTTTAAATTTGTACATTTAGTCACTGTCATTATACCCTCTAGGCAATCCTAGATTATACCATCTCAATCTTTACCGTCTATCTTTCTTTCTGATTTAATTTGTGCCCCCAGCCCTCCTCCCTCTATCATTCGCACATTCAGCTTCATTCAGTGTTTTAACATAATTGTATTACAGTTAGGTAGTATTGTGCTGTCCATTTCTGAGTTTTTACATTCAGTCCTATTGCACAATCTGTATCCCGTCAGCTCCAATTACCCAATATCTTACCCTATTTCTATCTCCTGATGGTCTCTGTTACCAACGAAATTCTCCAAGTTTATTCACTAATGTCAGTTCATATCAGTGAGACCATACAGTATTTGTCCTTTTGTTTCTGGCTAATCTCACTCAGCATAATGTCCTTAAGGTCCATCCATGTTGTTACATACTTCATATCTTTATTCTGTCTTACAGCTGCATAATATTCCATCGTATGTATATACCACAGTTTGTTTAGCCACCCGTCTGTTGATGGACATTTTGGCTGTTTCCATCTCTTGGTAATTGTAAATAATGCTTCTATAAATATTGGTGTGCAAAGGTCCATTTGTGTCCTTGCCCTCCGGTCCTTTGAGTAGAGACAGCATATAGATGGGTCCCATTCCCTAATCCATTCTACCAGTCGATGTCCCCCAATTGGGAAGCTTAATCCATCAACATTCAGTATTAATACTGCCCGAACAGTACCCTCCTTTACCATTTTGCCTTTTGGCTTTTATATGTCCTTCTAATTTTCCTTCTTTTTACCTTTACTCATAGTCTTCCTTTCTACACTCTTCTCTACACCTCTCTCTTCTGCCTTCATATCTGTCTCTAGTGCTCCCTTTAATATTTCTTGCAGAGCTGGTCTCTTGGTCACAAATTCTCTCAGTGATTTTTTGTCTGAAAATGTTTTAATTTATCCCTCATTTTTGAAGGACAGTTTTGCTGGATATAGAATTCTTGGTTGGCAGTTTTTCTCTTTTGATAATTTAAATCTATCATCCCACTGTCTTCTTGCCTCCATGGTTTCTGTTGAGAAATCTACGCATAGTCTTATTGGGCTTCCCTTGTTTGTGATGGATTGCTTTTCTCTTGCTGCTTTCAAGATTCTCTCTTTCTCTTTGACTTCTGACATTCTGATTAGTAAATGTCTTGGAGTACATCTATTTGGATCTATTCTCTTTAGGGTATGCTACACTTCTTGGATCTGTAATTTTAAGTCTTTCATAAGAGTTGGGAAATTTTCAGTGATAATTTCCTTCATTAGTTTTTCTCCTCCTTTTCCCTTCTCTTCTCCTTCTTGGACACCCACAACACGTATATTCTTGTGCTTCATACTGTCCTTCAATTCCCTGAGTCCCTGTCATAATTTTCCATTTTTTCCCCTATATTTTCTGTTTCTTGTTGGATTTCAGATGTTCCATCCTCCAGTTCACTAATCCTATGTTCTGCCTCTTGAAATCTACCATTGTAGGTTTCCATTGTTTTTTTCATCTCTTCTACCTTGCCTTTCATTCCCATAAATTCTGTGATTTGTTTTTTCAGACTTTAGATATCTTCTTCTTGTTCATTACTTGCCTTCTTTATATCCTCCCTCAATTCATTAATTTGGTTTTTGATGAGGTTTTCCATGTCTGTTCGTATATTCTGAATTAATTGTTTCAGCTCCTGTATCTCATTTGAATTGTTGGTTTGTTCCTTTGACTGGGCCGTATCTTCAATTTTCCTAGTGTGATTTGTTAATTTTTGCTGGTGTCTAGGCATTTAATTACCTTAATAAGTTTATTCTGGAGATTGCTTTCACTTCTTTTACCTAAGGTTTTCTTGCTGGATGAATTTGTTGTCTCTCTGTTCTTTGACATTCAGTTCAGCTTTTTCTGGACCACCAGCCTAGGTTTTGTTTAACAGAGGAGAATTTTTCAGTTCTTGTTTCTTGCCCTGCTTGTATGGTGCCTTGTCCCCCTACTCTGAGGAGGGTCTTTGTAGGTATTATAGACCCTAGCCGGATTTTCCCAGACCAAACTGGCCTCCTATCAGGAGGAAAGAGTCACCTGTGTTGGTTTTCCCTGAGGGTGAGACCCAGCAGGTTGACAGACTTTCCCGTGAAGTCTCTGGGCTCTGTTTTTCTTATCCTGCCCAGTATGTGGCGCTTGTCTGCCTGCAGGTCCCACCACCATAGAAGGATGCAGTATCTTTAACTTTGGCAGACTCTCCCTGCTGGGGGCATGGTCGAGACAGAGGAGAGGTTGTAGGCTGGTTTTAATGGCTTCAAATTACCAAGCCCTGGTGTCTGAATTCCTTGAGGGAGGGATTCCACCTCAGTTGGGCTTTACCCCTCTCCTGGGGAAGGCACAGGCTCTAGACAAGCCCTGAAAGGAGCTTATTTCTGCCTATGCCTGGGGCAATTGCAGCCTGAGAGGTCCTGCTGCTGAATCCAGAGGCCGTCAAGACTTTGTAGAAACACAGCCACAAAAAGCTCTGTTTCCTTTTTTTTTTTCTTTTTCCATCAGCCCTGCCCCCTTGGTGCCAGGGCAAAAATGAGTGACCTCCGCTTTGACCAGGGGGCCTACTTTTAGTAGTCAAAATTTGTTAATTAATGCCACAATTGGTGTTTGGTTGGGCTCAGCCCCTGCTGCAGGTAAAGTCTATTTCCTTTCCCCTCTGGGAAGCAGCCTGTGGGGGAGGGGTGCCGGCCGCCACAGCTTGGGAACTCACGGTTCTGGGAGGGCTTGCAGCCGGTCCTGCTGGTCCAGACTGGGGTACGCTGTGTGTCCGGTCACTGATGTGGCCCCAGGAGCTGTTCTGTACTGTTTCTGGTTATTTAGTAGTTGTTCTAGAGGATGAACTAAAATGTGTGCATTGCTAAGCTGCCATCTTGGCTCATCCCAGAATGGCTTTTAAATAGGGGAATTTAATAAGTTGCTAGTTTGCAGTTCTAAGGCCAAGAAAATGTCTCAATTAAAGCAAGTCTATAGAAACATCCAATCTAAGACATCCAGGGAAAGATACCTTGGTTCAAGAAGGCTGATGAAGTTCAGGGTTTCTTTCTCAAGTGGAAGGGCACATGGTGAACACAGTCAGAGTCCCTCTCTTATCTAGAAGGGCACACAGCGAGCACAGCATTATCTGCTAGCTTCTTCTCCTGGTTTCCTGTTTCATGAAGCTCCTTGGGAGGCATTTTCCTTCTTCATCTCTGAAGGTCGCTGGCTGGTGGACTCTGTTTCTCGTGGATATGTCATTCTGCTCTTCTCTCTCTGAATCACTCCCATTCTCCAAAATGTTTTCTCTTTTACAGGACTTCAGAAACTAATCAAGACCCACCAGAACGGGTGGAGACATGTTGTCTTAACAACCACTCTTGATTAATCACATCTCCAGGGAGATGATCTAATTACAGTATCGAATAGGGATTAGGAGAAATGGCTGCCTTTACAAAATGGGATTAGGATTAAAACATGGCTTTTCTAGGGTACATACATCACTTCAAACCAGCACAAAAGGGAATCATAAAGAAAAAAAAATATATAGCCATGATTTTTCTTCACCTGTACATTCATAGACTTATGATTTCATTTCAACTCAAGGAAATAATGAAGTATCATTAACCCTATCATCCTGGAAACTTGATGAGTAAGTGTCTGAGTGCAGAAAGGCATGGAAATATCACATTATTTGATAAATATTTCCTGAAGCCTCAGGAAAAGGCATGTGAAAATTCTGGGTGGGTAACAAGAAACTGTAATAGTGTATGACTTTATATGAGAACAATACTAAGCCTGTACAGTTTATCCATAGATAATTGTCATGTTGAGATAGTAATCCCATCGTCATGTGTGTCATCTGTGTTTTATCCTCTTTCTCTTTCACCCAATCTCAATCATCATCTCTGGTCCTCAGCAACAGAAGTGAGTACTGGAGTCAGGGGGCACAGAGAGAAATGGATTGCAGATAGTTGAGATCACCAGGATGTGATTTGGAAAGATGGCTTGAAAATGACAATCACTGGAAAGATTACCTGTGTGCAAAATTATGAAGTATGGATTTTACCCATCATGAAGTCCTGGAGAGGCACTGAAGCCTTTCAGGTAGGGAGTGGTATGAATAGAAATGCTTTAAAAATAATTCTGATATCCAGTGAAGCATAGATTAGTGGGTGGGGTTGTTATGGTAATTCAGATGAGAAAAACTATTGGTAGCAGGGTTGAAAAGGTGACATATTTAAGAAACATTTGGGAGGAAAAATCAATAGGCTTGCATTAATGCTCATCACTTCCAGACAGGCAAGTTGTGTTTTCGTGGGTGCCTGTTTTATATATTTAATAAGGTCACAGCTTTCAATGGGCAGGTACACATACTTGTTTTTAGTCCAGTTTGTTTTGCTCTAACGTGGGTTTCTAGAACATGAATGAGGCTGTATGCAATTTATAAATAAGGGTGTAATGTCAGTGCCCAACCCAGTTTTGGTACTTCGCCAAATCTACTCAGCTCTGTCAGCCCCACCCCTTTCTGGACAGAGCAGTCTAAGTGACAGCTTGTATCATTCTTGGGGCTACCTCTGGCTGCTACCTGGAATCCTGCTCCAGCCTCCCCCAGGTGTGACCACCAGGCTTTAAAGGCTATGATAGCTGTAATGTCCTTTCTGCCCAACTGGACCCTTCAAGGTTTTGGCTTCCCCAGCTGCTGCCTGGGTAGGGGTGGCACACCTGGAGTTAGTGAGGTTCATGACTAGTGAGGTAAACCTGACCAGTAAAGCACAGGAGACAAGAAGAAGCTGGCAGATATTGCCCACCTTTCCTCACACCCTTAGTCCTCCATAGTCTTGAGATACAGGGGTTCCCTATGATCTCTTTGGAAATGTCCCGTATGACCCAGAGTGCGGTATATGTCTGGTAATGCTGTGGCCATCTTGATGACACACAACCTTGACTTTGTTCCCTCCTTCCCTGCTTCATTCCATCTTTCCCCTAACTCATGCAGTCCCCGATAAAGTAAGCTCTGCCTTATGGCTCTGTGTTTCTTTGGAAGTTAGCAAAGACAATCCAGTATAATAACCTGGAAGAAGTCACATGAATTCATGCATGTTGTGTTAGTTAGATTCAGTTGTCAACTTGGCTAGGTGAGCATACCTAGTTTTGTTGCTGCGGACATAAGCCAATGGTACGTGAACCTCATCTGTTGCTAATTACATCTGCAGTCAGCTAGGAGGCATGTCTGCTGCAATGAGTGACGTTTGACTTAATTGGCTGGTGCTTAAATGAGAGAACGCAATGTAGCACAGCCTAAGCAGCTCGGCATTCCTCATCTCAGCACTTGCAGCTCAGCCCAGGCCTTTGGAGATGCAGAAAGTAGTTACCCCGGGGAAAGTTGTTGGAACCCAGGGGCCTGGAGAGAAGACCAGCAGAGACCATCTTGTGCCTTCCACGTAAGAAAGAACCTCAGTGGAAAGTTAGCTGCCTTTCCTCTGAAGAACCAACAAAATAAATCCCCTTTTATTAAAAGCCAATCCATCTCTGGTGTGTTGCATTCTGGGAGCTAGCAAACTAAAGCACATGTTTTTTCCTACCCAAAGAAAGCTAGACCCAATAATGGGAGTAGAATTAGAATCTTCAACAGACAGGGAAAAAGTCTTCAACTTAGCTGCTATCCAGGCATCAAGAACTTCTTGGTTACATTTTAAGATAATTAAAATGAATGCCTATGTCTGGGACTTCCTTTTTTGAGAGACACAGTGTGGTTGGGTGTGGCTTTTGGCTGGGTCAGGCTCTTTACCTTGCAAGCCCATCTTAATGGCAACCCCATAAAGAGCTCAGAGCTCCCTTAACATCTGCATTGTTCACCACCTAAAATGGTGAACAGTTCTGCTCTAACTAAAATGTTGCTAACACTTCCACCTTTTGTTCTTTCTGTGCATTTTTAAAAACTTTGTATTTTGAAATAATTTCAAACTTACAGGACAATTGCAAAAATAATACAAACCTTATACAGAGGCATTCAACACACCCTCACCTCCCCAGATACCCAGACCCAAACTTTAATATTGTGCCAAATCATTCATCTCTCCATCTATCAATCCATCATATATCTATATCTATATATCTATATCTAAATCATTTACTGAACACTTGAGAGAAAGTTGCACACATTGTACTCCTTTAACATATATTCCATATACATTTCTACAAACATGAATATTCATTTATGTAAACATCTTAAGTGCAGTTGTCAAATTCAAGAAACTTAACATTGATATTATGTTCCAATAATGTCCTTTTGAGCCTTTTCTGCTCTAAGATCTTACTCGGTATCATGCATTGCATTTAATTGTCATTATCTCTTTAGTTTATCTTTCTTTTTAATTGTAGTAACATATATATATATATCATAAATCTTCCCATCCCAACCTCTCACAAGCATGCCATTCAGTGGGATTAATCACATTCACCACGTTGCAGTACTCTACCCACCATCCGTTACTAGAACTTTCCCTTCAACCCAAACAGACTCTATACTCATTTTGCATTAACCCCCCATTGCCCTTACTCCCCATTCCTGTGACACTATACTCAAATTTATGTCTCTATGATTGCGTATTCTCTGATATTTTCTTTGTGGTTACCCTGGGGCTTAAATTTAATACCCTAGATCTATTACAATCTTGTTTGCTTTGATACCAACTGACTTCAATTGCACACACAGTTGCAAATGTTCCTAAATCCCTCTGTCCCCTATCTCTATATACTTCTTGTCACAAATTGCATATTTATGCCTTATGAGTCCAAAACCATTGATTTACTATTACATTTCATGCATTTGCCTTTTAGATCCTGTGGGAAATAAAAAGTGGAATGACAAATAAAAATTCAATAGTACTGGTATTTATATTTACCCATATCATTACTTTATGAGAGCTCTTTATTTCTTTGTACTGTCTAGTATCCTTTCCTTTCAACCTGAAGAATTCCCTTTAGCATTTCTTGTAGGGCCAGTCTAGTGACAATGAAGTCTCTCAGTTTTTACCTGGGAATGTTGTAATCCCTCCCTTTTTGGAAGACAGTTTTGTCGGATATTGAATTCTTGGTTGGTAGTTTTTTACTTTTATAATTTAAAAATATCATTTCATGGCCTTCTTGCCTCCATGGTTGCTGTGCCAGTTTGAATCTTTAGTGCACCCCAGAAAAGCCAAGTTCTTTAATCCTCATTCAATATTGCTGTGGTGGGAACTTTTTAATTATTTCCATGGAGAGGTGACCTACCCAATTGTGGGTGGTAACTTTTGATTAGATGGTTTCCATGGAAATGTGTCTCCACCCATTTAAGGTGGGGGTTACTTCCTGGAGCCCTTTAAGAGGGAACCATTTTGGGAAAAACTTTAAAGCCATGAGAGCCACCAGAACTGACAGAGCCAAAAGAATTGCCAGAGCCCTGGGGAAGCCATTGAAGAGGAAGCTAGCAGATCTCACCATGTGCCTTTCCAGCTGAAAGAGAGACCCTGAATCTCATCAGCCGTCTTGAACCAAGGTATCTTTCCCTGGATGTCTTAGATTGGACATTCTTATAGTCTTGTCTTAATTTGGACATTTTCGTGGGCTTGGAACTGTAAACTTGCAACTTAATAAATTCCCTTTTTCAAAAGCCACTCCATTTCTGGTATATCACATTCTGGCAGCTTGCAGACAAAAGCAGTTTCTGATGAGGAATTGGCACTGAATCTTATTGAGGTTCACTTGTATGTGACATGTTGATTCTCTCTTGTGGCTTTCAGAATTTTCTCTTTATCTTTGGCATTTGACAGTCTGATTATAACATGGCACAGTATGAGTCTTTTTGGGTTTATCTGTTTGGAAATCGTTAAACATTTTGGATTAATTCAAAATATATTGAAGACTTTGGTTAAATTTGAGATGTTTTTAGCCATTGTTTCCTCAAATACTCTCTATGCCCCTTCTTTCCTTCCTTCCAGAACTCCCACAATACATATATGCTTGATGGTGCCCCAAAGGCTCCTCAGGCTCTGTTCACTTTTCTTCATTCTTTCCTTTTTCTTTTTCTCAGAGTGGATTATTTCAATGATCTTGTGATAAATTCATTGATACTTTCTTTTTCCAGCTTTGATCTGCTGTTGAACCCCTCTAGGAAATTTTGCGTTTCTGTTACTGTGGTCTTTAACTCTGTTTGATTCCTTTTCATAATTTCCATCTCTCTATTGATATTCTCTTTGTGTTCAACTATTGTTTTCCTGATTTCTTTAGTTCTTTGCCCATATTTTCCTTTAGCTCTTTGAGCATATTCAGGACCATTTTTTGAAAATCTTTGGCTGGAATGTCCCAGATCTGATCCTCCTCACTGATGGTTTCTAATATGCTAATCTTCTCCCTGACCTGGGCCATCATTTCTTTTTTCTTTATATGTTTTGTAATCTTTAATTAAAACCGGAACATTTTGATATTTTAATGTATTATTGCTGGAACTTAGATTTGAGGCATCTTTTCCTTAAGCTTGTATCCAGCTACTGCTTTGTTAGAGCATTCTTTGAATGCCAAGAGCTAACATTAACATTGACAACAACAAAAAGACAGGGAAAAAAGAAAAGGCTTTTCCCCATCTTTGCAGATTGACCTGTGCAGGTGCTCTGCATCAGAGTTTATGTATACAATGAGTTTAGAGTATAACTCCAGGCTAAAGCATAGGGACCTCCCTGGTCCTTTCTGTGCAATGTGCCTCATCTTGGGCATGCATGTTTGGTCCTAGGAATTCCCCAGTTTACATGAGCATGAGTGTCCCCTCTTTCCAGGAAATAACTTCCTCACAGTTCTGGGTGCTGCACTATATGTCCTACAGCCAGAAATCTCTTGTCACAAACAGCCACTCACTGTTCTCCCACAGCATTTTGTAGAAGGGTGCTCTGAGCTAGCTTCCACACACAAGTTCTGGGATGGTGAGTCCCTCAGGTCACCACCAGACCCATTAGGGCAGACATACATGCTCCCACTATGTGCACAAGGGTCACCCTGCTCCCTCTGGCACTGGGACCAGGGATCTGTCCTGGAAGCAGGGGCTGGCTCCATGACAAACTGGTGAGGACTGGAAGAAAGGCCATCCATGGTGCCATGTGATCCTACTGCTTTTAGGTAGGTTGCCTTCTTCTTGATTTAACACTCACCCTGTTACTGCAGTCCTTTATCTGTTTCCTGAGGTTTGAGAGAGGTGTTTCTGCCACTTCTTGCTGGTTGTCCACAGCTTCTGTAAGGGGCTGGAGCCCTGAGGCTTCTCGTCTCACTATCTCTATCAGGGTGGGTCCTTGTGCATTATTACTAGCTCAGTTGCAGCCGCCATCCAGGCCCAGCTGACTGACTTCACAAGTTCTCTCCCCAGAAACCAATTCCTGCTTTTGTTACCACTCTAGTTACAAAATTTCATAGTTTTCCAGTGGTCTGCCCACTGAAAACCTGTTTTTCCCACAAACTGTGATTTTAGTATGTGATTTCTGAGAACGTGAGGCTTGTACAGCTATGTACATGTTACAATCTAGTAGAATTGCCCATATCCCTTTAAAAACAGACTGAAATAAATGCTTGCTCGAGGAATAAAATAGTATTTATTATCTTTGTTCATGTCAGAGAGAATTAAAAGCACATTTTTCCCACTGCAACAGTGTATCACTAGATAATGAGGTAAACACACTGTGCTGAGTATCTTTCTTTGCCTCCATGGAGTCCGCTGTCCACCCTTCTCCAGTATGCCCTGTATGCTGGAGGCTGGGGTTAAGGGTTACAGCAATGGCAGCTCTCTGGCCCTCCCTTGCATTCAGCCAATGGGAGGCATCAGTGAGGGAGGGGCATCAGGAGTGAGAAAGATATGAGTCACAGTGACAGCCCCTTTGGTAATAACTCCCAATCATCACGTGTTGTCTATTTCCTGCTGGGACTCTGTTTCCTAAACAACTTTCTTTGAAGATTGGTGTGCTTTCCAAACTTCAGTAGGTGGATGTGTGAGTCAACTTCATTAACTCTTGTATTCCTATCAATTAAATTGAAATTCACAAAAAAGGAGAGATGATCATGTTTCACTCTATCTTCAGGTAAAAGTAAAGAATGTCTTTTCCTTGGAAAATGTGTTTTCAGAAAATAATACAAGATACATGTGGAAAAATGCCATTTTGAATATTATTCATGGTTCGATCCCGGGTTTTGGCACCAAAAAAAAAAAGAAGACACTTCAATAGAAGGTAGTGTCTTAAGAATCATAGTCATCAACAATTATAATTGTAGTAAAGATGTGTGGAGGTTCTGGTAAATTGAATACCTGAGAGCAGAATTTTCTTTACTTTGATTATAATAATTCTGAATGTCTGCTATAAATATACCCTATGGACTCTTGTTACATTACAAATAAAACACAGACCCAGGATAATAACCCCGTCAAAGTTTCTGTAATTTGTAAATAAAGTCAGAAATATTTGACTATCTCCTATGTTCCAGACATTGTTATGGTTTGTTCACCTTACTTCCTTTAACCTTCAGGGCAACACAGCAAAGTGAGTTTTATTATCTCTGTTTTATAGACAAAGGAACAGGCTGGAATGGGGCAAAGCTGGCATTTGAAGCCAGGTCTGTTTGACTTCAAAGCCCAACTTTCATTGTTCTATCTGCCTTTTCAAGGAATTTCAGGTGTAAATTCAAGAATTCACAACTTCTCAGCTTTTCTGGGCACTCATGATTATCATAGTCCTGATGTGGTTAATCCTAGCTGGCTGTGGAAACCAGTGCTTCTCCTTTTGTGATTTTCCTCCAGGTGGAACTGATTCTTAATGATTCAAGCATGGCGGTGTGCCATTACCCACTGCAATGGCCTAATGCCCCAGCAACATTCGCTTCAGCACCATCCCTCAAGCTAATAGCCTGCTGTTACTAAGCTGTGCAATCCCAGGACTGAACTTTTCACCTGAGGAAATGGTAGGAAGCCATTCTGTCAGGCGGTGTCTTAAAATGCAGCACACCAAATTGTAGAATTTTAGAGCTGGAAGGAAACACTTATAATGAAAGCAATATTTTTTACGTACTTTTGAAACTGTTATTGAAATAGTAGGCTATATATGGCATGGCAAAAAGGCAATCTTTATTTTTCATGTCCCATAACTGAGGCAACAATCTCATATGTGAGAAGGTAAAAGAAAGGCTTAGTTTTCAATATTTTATGCTCTTCAAATTTGTGTCTGTTTTTTTTAAATCCTGAAGGGTAACCTGTACCTAGAAGATAGTTCCAGCTAATCTGGTGGACGTGGTAAGCAGTGGCTCAGAGAGTGGGCCTAGATCCATCCTTTACCTGGAGCTTATTCTTCAAGTCAGTGCGGCAGTAGAGAATTTTAAGAGCATGGGCTGTGGAGAGAGACTGTCTGGGTTTCTATCCTGGCCCTACCACTTACCCTGCTGTGCCTCAGTTTCCTCACCTGTAGAATGGGCATGAGAACACACACCTCATGGGATTGTCAGAGCATTGAGTCAGGTAGAGTATGTCAATAATGAATGTGAGACCCTTAGAACAGTACTTTGCAAGGTGACCTGTATATGTATTAGTGACAATTCTTATTACTCTAATTTTTTTTTTGAGGCTTAGAGATGTTAATCAACTTGTCTAAAGTCACACGGCTAGTAAGTGAGTAGAACTCCAAAGTTCTTTCCTCTTTTTTGGATGAAAAGAGTAACCTGGGAAAGCAATTGTAAAAGCTAGTGATACTTATCTGATGCCCCTGAGGGGTGATCCCTTGTGTCTGTAAAAGGAATGCTCTGAATGAAACAACACCAGGAGCTAACCCAGATGGGTGGAGGGGAATGAACGCTTCCCCTCTCTGCCCTGCATCTTTCCAGGAACGCAAAGTTAAATCAAGGGAAACCATGGAGGAAATTTAGATGCCAATGTCACAAGTCAAGAGAAAAAACTGATCCTACGTAGCACCTACTCAAGAGAATCCCAAGGACTTGTGCTTTCATGTGCACCAATCCTGACATAGTCTTCCTTTCTGGGTCCATCATTCTTGTTCTTAAAGTGTTTAGGGGTTTATTCTGCTGAGAAGTATTGTGGGCTATGGCAGTGGGTCATCAAGGATATAGGCATTCACAGACTCTTCAATGTTTGCTCAGTGTTGTGGTACTTTGAAGCTGTATGTACCCCAGAAAAGCATGTTCTTAAATCTAATCCATTCCTGTGAGCATAAACCCATTGTAAGTAGTGCCTCCTCCACATAGGCAGGTACTGGGAATGAAACCCGGGTCTCCAGCATAGCAGACAAGAACTCTCCCTGCTGAGCCACCATGGCCCACCCAAGTAGGGCCTTTTGATGAGGGTACTTCAGTTAAGGTGTGTGCCGCCTCAATCAGGATGGGTCTTAATCTTCTTACTGGGGTCCTTTTTAAGAGAATGAAATTCAGACACAGAGGAAAAAGTCAAGGAAGCCAGAAGTTGAAATCACTGAAACCCAGGAGAGAAATGAGAGACCAGCAGATGCCACCATGTGCCTTGCCACATGACAGAGGAGTAAAGGATCTCAGACATCATCTGATGATGCCTTAATTTGGACATTCTCCTGGACTTAAAACTGAGCAAATAAATTCCCATTGTTCATTCCCACCTATTAATGGTATTTGCTTTGAGCAGCCTTGGAAACTAAAACAAATGTTCTTCCCAGCTCTTGGAACAGCTCCTGGTTCTCACTGAATATTTATTAAATGAATGGATGAGTGGATGAATGGATGGATGAAGGGTTGGAGGAAGGGCTGGATGGCTGGATGGAGGAATGGGTTAATGGAAGAAGGGATGGATGGATGAGGGAATGGATGAATGGAGGAAGGGATGGATGGATGAAGGAATGGATAAATGGAGGAAGGGAGAGTTGGAGGGAGGGAGGAAGGGAAGAAGAAATGAATTGATGAATAAAAACTTTGTGTGCAGAAGGAGGGCAGAGAGGAATTTAAATGAACACCACTCATTGTCGTTCAGGCTGGGGTTCGAGAGACCAAAGCTGAATGTTTTGGGCAGGTTCCTGCAAAGACTGTCCTCTTCCCTTTCCTTTCCAAGTGGCAGCATTCAGTTCTGAGTCTGGACCAAAGATCCTCCCACTTGGGAGGACTTCCAGGACACCCCAGGAGAGTGAACCTCTTGCATCTCTATTCCTGGTTTCCATAGGTCAAAGTGGCTTTTGGGATCTTAACAAAAAACACATTGTGGCCTGTGTCTGGACAACAGATTCAGGTAGGGGTAGAGCCAAACTGATGGGAGACTGTTTCAGTAATTCAGGTAGGAACTGAGGAGGGCTCAAATTGAAACCCAGGTGGTGAGAATGGCCTGGGGGTGATATATTCTGTATTGTTGACACTTACTGGACTTCTCACACCCTGCCCTGAGGCATTCATTGTCCCTAAATAGAGTGAGTTTATAGTTTCCAGCTGACAATGTTGGCCAGACACCAGCTATTGCTAGGAACTGGCTTTTTTAGAATGGCCACTATATTCATTGTTTCTGATTTCTGAGTACCATCTGTTTGGTTCTACAGTATATTTCTTTCTATACTTAATAAACCTATTGAAATGTCATTTTTTCAGAATATTTATACCTGGGAAGTCATTGTAGCTTTTCCCTTTCACTTATCATTGCTGTTTCTCTTTCTCCCTCTCCATTTCTCTCCCTTTTCTAGATGTGTTTGGGCCCCATACATTGCTGGGACATCTGCCTCATAACTGTGATTCTTTGATTCTAATCCCAACTAAGGAAAACCTTCTGTATCTCTGAGGCCCTTGAAATGCATCCAGAACTTCTCTTGCCCTAGTCCAGAGGCTTGTAGGAGGAGACCGAAGCTCAAGAAGAGACAGACTATGTCTGGTGTCAGGGACCCAGACCATACTAAAGGCAGATTCTCACTTGTTCCTCTGCTTCTTCCATGAATTCCTTTGTTCTTTGTTAGAATGGGGAAACTTCCCAAGAGGTTTGCTGCAAAGCTAACACCTTCAGGGTCTGTCCCTGCTCTGGTGATCTACACCTATCTGTCAACCACTGTCAGCCCACACTAGGATGGCTAAAAGAAGACAGAGGGCAGGCAATGGTCAATCCACCTTCAAGGATCCATTGTATGCCCACTTCCTGTGGCTCTGTCTTCTTGCTATTAACAGTTTTCTGTGCTCAGTTCCTACTTCACACTCTTTTCCATCCTGTGCCTTCCTGCTGAATCTGGCTCCTGGGTGATGGCTTCTTGGCCTCAGTTTTGACCATGCTCCCACCTACCTCTGATGCCAAGCTTGGGCCTCTGAATGCTGTACTCCAACTTATCAACCAGTACTCAGAACCTGCTCTCTCCTCTCTAGTCTGGCCTGGAGATCTGGGCTCTGACCTTGCCAGTGCCATTTCTCTGCCAGTCCTTTCCTGTGGTCTCCATGTCACTGAGTGGCAGTGGAAGGCATTGAGCTGGCTGTCCCCATTTGAGGTCCTTGAGAAACTAAGTCCTGGTTCCCCATTTTATTGTGTAAGGCACCTATTTGTAGCACCTTTCAGTTATCTCCCTTTGGTCCTGAGCTCTCACAGTTCTATCTCTTCCAGCATTCATCACATTTTGAAAGCCCTACTTTTTTATTGAGAAATATCATTCAAAGAACTTGACTAATTTGATTGCACCTCTTGGACTTAGGCTGTGCTCAAGGGCCTGTATAAGGAGGGTACCTGCTTACTCAGGTGCCTTGTTTTCTCTCTTGGAGAGCAGGGATTCCTTTCCTGTGTAAATCGCTTTATAATGTAATTAGCACCAGAGCAATGAGGCAGATAGATGCCTTGGGCTGGTCATGTATAAGATAATGCACCCAGAAGTGCAAAAGAGAAAGCACCTAAATGATTTTCCTAATTTACTTCTGTTTCATAGAAGAAATAACCCTTCAGTGACCATCAGCAGCTCCATGGCCCCAGCTTTCAGCCCTCCACTCTCAGGAGGCCTCTTGGTTGGTTACAGCTTCCAGAGTGGGGACATCAAGGCAGCATCTTCAGGTGGGGACATCAAGGCAGCATCCTCAGGTGGGGACATCAAGGTGGCATCCTCAGGTGGGGACATCAAGGCGGCATCTTCAGGTGGGGACATCAAGGCAGCATCTTCAGGTGGGAACATCAAGGCAGCATCTTCAGGTGGGGACATCAAGGCAGCATCCTCAGGTGGGGACATCAAAGCAGCATCTTCAGGTGGGGACATCAAGGCAGCATCTTCAGGTGGGGACATCAAGGCAGCATCCTCAGGTAGGGACATCTAGACAGCATCCTCAGTTGGGGACATCAAGGAAGCATCTTCAGGTGGGGACATCAAGGCAGCATCCTCAGGTGGAGACATCAAGGCAGCATCCTCAGGTGAGGACATCAGGGTAGCATCTTCAGGTGGGGACATCAAGGCAGCATCTTCAGGTGGAGACATCAAGGCAGCATCCTCAGGTGGGGACATCAAGGCAGCATCTTCAGGTGGGGACATCAAGGCAGCATCTTCAGGTGGGGACATCAAGGCAGCATCCTCAGGTGGGGACATCAAGGCGGCATCCTCAGGTGGGGACATCAAGGCGGCATCTTCAGGTGGGGACATCAAGGCAGCATCTTCAGGTGGGAACATCAAGGCAGCATCTTCAGGTGGGGACATCAAGGCAGCATCCTCAGTTGGGGACATCAAGGCAGCATCTTCAGGTGGGGACATCAAGGCAGCATCTTCAGGTGGGGACATCAAGGCAGCATCCTCAGGTAGGGACATCTAGACAGCATCCTCAGTTGGGGACATCAAGGAAGCATCTTCAGGTGGGGACATCAAAGCAGCATCCTCAGGTGGAGACATCAAGGCAGCATCCTCAGGTGGGGACATCAGGGTAGCATCTTCAGGTGGGGACATCAAGGCAGCATCTTCAGGTGGAGACATCAAGGCAGCATCCTCAGGTGGGGACATCAAGGCAGCATCTTCAGGTGGGGACATCAAGGCAGCATCTTCAGGTGGGGACATCAAGGCAGCATCTTCAGGTGAGGTCATCCAGACAGCATCCTTAGGTGAGGTCATTAAGACAGAATCCTCAGGTGGAGACATCAAGGCAGCATCCTTGTTCTCAAATCCTGATGGCCTGGAGGGCTCTACGGATCCCTAACCTCCAGCCTTCCCATGTGGCAAAGACCCACAGCAGCCCCCGCAGATACTGTGCGTGGAAATCTCTCACCTCTTTTGTTTATATTTTGGAAGTTACTGCTAACTTTGGGGGGCCAAAATAAAGGAGGACTACAGGTAGTATAGTGTACCTAATCACATTTTCTTTAATGACAAAATCTGGGAAGGACGTGCTTTGAGAATTGTTAGTGGTTGTCAACGGTGGTTTGAATGATTGGTGATCTTTACTTTTGCCCTTCTCCTTCTCTGTATTTTTGTAAAGAGAAAGTGTTAATATAAAAAGAAAAAAATGAAGTTATCCTCAAAAGTAAAAAACAAAAGAGAGTCATACTAGACAATATTTTGCAACTTTTCTTTTAATATCCAAAGTCCTTCCTACAAGTTAACAGACATAAATCTCTTATTCATTCCAATTTCTTTAATACATACTCACAAGTTTTATACAAATAGAATCATACTTTCCTGGTTCAGTCTCCTTTTACAATTAAGCAAAAAAATTATCAAAGCAGTTGTAGGTATACAGAAAAATCATGCAGAAAATACACAGTTCTTATATAATATGCACCTGCGTACACACACTCACACAGTTTTCCCTATTATTAACATTTTGCATTAGTGTGGCAACTTTGTTACAATGGTTGAAACAATATTTTAATAATTATATTATTAATTTTACAGCATGGTTTATATTAGGATTCACTCTGGGTTGTACAGTCCTGTGATTTAAAAACAATTTTATTCTGGAACATATAAACAACCTAAAATTACCCATCGTATTGGTTCAGTCTCCTTTTCCCTTTCCCTTTTCCTCTCCTTATGTTACCCCACCACCCACTTTCCCAGGTGATGTTTTAGCAACCTGGTGTGTATCCTTTAGTACTTTTTTTGATATGGGCATATGCAAATATATATGAATATATATAAACACATATACATCATATAGATCTACTCATTAACAGACATCTCTCTATATATATACCTAAATACATTTATAAAGTTTAATTTATTTGTATTACCAAGATGGGATCATACTATAAAAATGTCTTTGCATCTTACCTCTTGCACTCACTACTACCTCCTGGAAATCTTTTCAAGTCAATGGGAAAAGCTCCAATTCATTCCTTTTAATGACTGTATAACCTTGTAAGGTGTTGTCAGATTACAGTTCATTCATCTATCTGTGAGATTTTTGGATGTTTCTTTTTCTAGACTTTTGGAGATGGTGGCTATTTGGCCATTGTTATTTAACAACTTGTTGTACATTGTACGTTTCAGATCAGCTTAATGATTAAATGTAGTAATCTGATGATATAAAAACATATAGATTTTCATCCACTTATTTCTAAGGACATTCAAATGTGTTATTCTAGTCTAGGGCTAAGATTATATCTTTGGTTAATATGAGTAAAATACAGAAAAATTGTAGGACAATTAATCAACAAATATTGACTATCTCCTCCATGGAAGATACAAACCTCACTTTAATTGGTGATATGCCACACAACTGTATTAGAACTTGTGTAGATTTCTCTAGTGGTATAAAGTAAGCCAAAATCAAGAAGGTGGAAAATTCCATCTGAATTAAAAAACTGTTGGAAAATTGACTTAATTTTCAGGACAATAAAGTTTTTCCAGTTTACTAGAATTTTTGTTGCAATTATTGCATATGGAATTTTGCATTCAGGTATAACCCATATCTAATTTTTAAAGGTTAATAAAATAACTTCAGTTTCTTATCACTAAAGTCTCCTTAGTCTCTGTAACAATTTGGCCATACCCCTAAGATTCGAATTGTCAGCCATCAGTACCAAATCAAGGTAACTGTTAGTTATACATCCAAGATCCAATTTTTAAAAGGCTAAACATCTAAGTCCTCATTTGATTTTTTGAATTTTTGAGGGTTAATCTCATTGTTTGACAAAGGATTAAGATGATGCTTTTTAAATTTTAGTTTGCCAAGAAATTTAGATTATGCTAACTAAATGAAGTAAAAACCAATATTGCTTAGCTGAGTTAACTTTGATGATAATTTTATAAATTTCTTCCTATCATTTAACCACAGGAAGGAGAGGTTGTTAGGCTGTTATACTGCTTTAAATGTCTATTACTTCTATTATGAACAAAAGTTGTGAAATACACTCTCATACTGTCGTAAACTTTTGACTATTAAAATCAAGCACATAAAACTTTTTACTTTCAAGTTTAAATCCAGGTGTGAGGGTAGAGGCTCACTAATGTTGAACACAGGTCTTCAATCACAGGGGTAATTTGTAGTGTTTGATGGATGAGGCTGAGCTTTTCAAAAAAAATCTCCTTTGCGGGAAATAGAACCAGATTGTCTGAGAATTGGTCCAACGTTCTCTTTACTGGATCAGTCATTTGACTCTGGACAGAAGTCATGACACTTTTATAACACAGAGCAAGAGGCTTAAATAAAAGGGGGCATTGAACCCCAGGTAAAGTTGATGGCCTACAGAGAATGCCAGGCGCTACACTGTAAATATGGGCTTAGTCACCAACTTTGCCTTCTGAATATTTTTCTGCTCATTGCATCTCATTTCTGAGATGGCAAAGGAGGTGAAATGCAGGCAGCTGTGTTGAAAGAACCATCTCCACCACCCACACAGCCTTGCCCAGTGTGGGCTGAGTTCCGGATGGTTGTCCTTCCTAACTCCAGGCTGACTCACCCTGGGCTTTTAATCTAGTCATATCCCCCATCTGTCTGTTACTTTCCCCACATGCAGGGGTGACTCCCTGGCTCATCAGTTTGGGGAAGGCACAGCAGTCCTCTCAATGTCTTGACCAGCTAGATTTGGGAGAGATCTTAGCAGCTGTCCTGCCATTCTTTTGTCTTGCTGATGGATTTCAGGCTCCGGTAGATCCAGTGTTTTGTGGTCAAGTCTTAAGTGGGTACAGGTTTCCTATCTTTCAGATCTGTGTCTTTTCTACCCCACCAGACTTGCTCCACTATTTACCTACAATTCTCCTTACTAGAGGTCTATCCTTTTGGAATTACTGGAATCTTATTCAAATCAAATACCACTGGGAGAAGTCCTTCTTCCTCTGTTAACCAACCTGAGTGTAAAATTGCCAGGCACCTATCTTGGTTGGGCAGATGGTTACAAATGAGAGGACTGCGCATATAGGAATTTTGTCAAATGAATGAGTGGCAGGATTTCCTCTGGAGCGTGGGGCACTGCTGTGGATGACTGGCTGTGAGACTGGGAGATGAGTGGGGAGTGGGTAGGGTAAGCTGGAGGCTGTCCATTTGGAAGCTCACTGTTTCCTATGTGGCTTTCCCTCAACCATACCTGCCCTAATTGCAGTAACTAACATCAGCTCTCACCACCTGAAATGCTAATCTTTATATCTCAAGATCATTTAGTGGACTATGGTGTTTCTGACTATTCAGTTTTCAGCATCTTGGCTGAGAGCTGGTCTATGGAGACAAAATATTATTAGTGGTGACTTTGGATAATTAATGATTTCTCATGCTTAACTCAATGTTTTAGCTGTCCAACTCCTTTTAGCTTTTCTGAAATATTTTCATTACCTGAACAAAGGAAAATTGACTTCTAATTCTGGATAATGTCAAAGTGTGACACCTCTACAAGATTTAGGTGGAATTAAATATCTTTATAAAAAGTTTAAATTATGAATAGACAGAAATGACTTTGCTGTATTTTTTTTTCTTTACTTCAAAATATCAGAAAATAAGCTACATATTTCATTTCTTCCCCTGGAGCTTTCCAAAGAAAACTTTACTAGCAGGGGCCCAGCAGTTATAGGTAGTGAATAGAATAAAGTTATTTCTTGAAATATAGAGCCTTTATTGTGATAATTAATCACCAAATTTTAAATGATAGATGTAAGAAAACCTCAACTGGAGACGCATCTGAATGCCCTTTTCAGCAATGTTATTTGCTGATGGCTTCTTCTGCTGGAAAGGTTCGCTGTCAGGATTCCAAATGAATCTTAATTGAAATTAATTTCAAAATTTCCCCAAGGGTTCCGTGAGATGCATAGTTTATCCCATAGAATAATTCCTAGCCATGGGTCCTCCTACCCCCCAAATTGTAATTAAAAATTAGATAGAGGAAGACTGTTGAACACAATAACATTCCATCCATCATTAATATCTAGATAACATATTTTTGGCTTACTGTTAAATTGACGTGAATGCTTTATTTGAAGATCATTGATCTCTGTTTTGTACTTTATGCCTCAATTTCAAGACATATTAGTCATGTTATTCCATGTGCTTATGGTACTAAATGGTGAGATTGCACAAACTCATTTTCCAAGATATGGCTGACAGAGGAAGTTTAAAAAGAGAAGTGAGATGTTGAGATTCTCAAACTCTGCTTAGTTTAAATGAGTCAAAACAGGAATACTTAAAGAGAATATTGATAATCAATGTCTTTAGTTTTGATAAAAATTATTCAAGATAAAACAATTCATTTTAAAGCAGCCTAATTCACAGTTACCTAAATATTATAAAACCAGCAGGTTTTGTCTCTTCCATTGCTATACTATACCTGTCTGTGAGAAGCAGGATTTTTCACAATTCACTGCAGTGAGGACAAAAATATGGGAACTTGACATATAGCACAGTAGTTGAAATCATGGGATTTCACATAATGAAGTGAGTTCAAAGACCAGCTCCAGTCATTTACTATGATTTTGAGCAAGTTATTAAACTTTGCTAAGCTTTTGTTTTCCTTCTTTATAATATGAAAAAAGCAGGAGCAGAAACCTCAAAGTGTTATTCTGAGGGTGAATGTAACATATTTAGTGGAGTGTCTAGCATGTAGTAAATGATCAGGGCAGATAAGTTCTTTTTATTAGTTGTTACTGATGCTGAATGTTATATCAAAATTGGATTTAGCAACATCATTCTTCCTTCTAGAAGCATATTAAAGCTAAAATTAAATTATTTTATTTGTAAACTTTTGTTTTGCTCTATTAATAAGCTTATAGATCTTAATTGAATTTGGGATCATTTTTTGCAGCAACTAATTTTTTTGTATAAAAAAATGTTGCCTTTTATTTTAACCCAAGCCAGCATTTTGTCTTATTTCATTAGATTTTAAGTGTTCCTTGGTGAATGAGCTTGGAAGTGGTGCTATAAGCTACCATTTATCTATATAAAGTTAAAAATTTTACTAACACAGGAACAAGATAGCTTTTCTACTCCATTATATGCCATTCTTGATTTAAACACTCTCCATTGAACAACTGAAGTTGTTTGTCACCGTTTACTATCACAGATGGTGCAGAACATACTTAATTGGTTCTTTGCTAGGGTAGCCCTAGGAAGCTAAGACCCATTCATTGCATTTAAGAAAAAGTTCTGTAAGCTTCATGCTCATGGATTTTAAATTTATATTGCACATCTTACTCTTTGTCAATTCCGGGAAAATTAGTTGATTTGTGAAATGATAAGACAGTCTTTTAAAATGGATTTCTTCTGACACATATCTGATGGAAGGGTTAAGGAAAGAATGTGAAACACATGGATGAGTTTCAGTGAGCATGGATTGACAATTTTTATTCTCACGGTTACTCTCAATTATCTTGGGGAAAAATTTGCAACATAAGAAAGTTTTGTTTTTCAAAGGTATAAACCAGATTTTCAGTATGAGATGAGGGTCCCTTGTTGGGTGGTCCTTCCCAGCTCTCCTATAATGTGGGCTGTTCTGGTCATGTGAGGCTGCACTGAGGTTGACCCAAATCTACTTGATGTTGACTGTGGCCAAGCGCTGACTTGGGGGGGTTAAGGCCCCCCGAAAACCAGAGCAAAAAAAGGGGCTGGTTTTGGCCCAGATCTTCTGGGCTATTTTTATGCCCCATTCAGACTTCATGCCACTGAAACAGCCTGGAACTCTCTCAGTTTCCTTGGGGCCCCCAGAATGGGGAAGTGTCCTAAGATTTGGCTGTGTGTGGTCTGATTTCCAAGGTTTAGCAGGAACTGAGCGTATCCCTGCCACTTGGCTACGAGGTTGATAAGTTTCACAGTAAAGCAACTTGCTCCAATGATTGAAATGAAAAAGGCTATTATGTGGACATACTTAATCATGTGAATGCCATTTATGATTCAAAGGGCTAAAGGTAATACTGCTTAAAAATCAGTAGATTTAGTTTAGGTAATCATTGTAAACTTTACTTGTCTGACTTCACCAGACCTTAAGTTTACTAATCGCTTCCCAATATTATTGTGAGTGTGTGTTTACCGACCACAAAAACATGGTGGATAAGTTGGGAAGATGGAAAATTTTGGTAATGGATCGTGGTCAAGGTAGCACAACATTGCAAATGTAATTAACAGCACTGAATTATATATTTGACTGTAGTTAAAAGGGGGAAATTTGGGTGGCAAATATATTTCTAAAATAAAATTTTTAAAAACATCCATGGACTTGCACAATGCAGGCTATGAATTCCACGTTTCGTTAAACCATGGACTGAGGTTAATAATACAATTATAAAAATGTGCTTTCATCAATTATAACAAATATATCAGGTGTTAATAATCAGGTGGTGTATGGGAACCCTATATATATTATGCATGATTGCTCTGTGAATCTATCACTTCTCTAATAAAAATTAAATTAAATTAAAAAACACAATGACAATGCTGGCTATTGCAATGATGATAAGGGTAAAGAAAGTCATTTTGAGTATCTGTTATGCAATAGGCACAAATGGTTTGCTCAAGTAACATGGCAGTTAGGGGCAGGACTGGATTTAAAAACTACTTTTTCTGCTCTGGTGTACTGACTCCTAATCCACAGACATTATGGACAACGTGAAAAGTATACAAATCAGGGGACTTGGGTCCTAGTCATAGATGTGTCTTTAATAAGAGCAAGTCTTATCACTTTTCTGAATTATAGTTTCCTCATTTGTTCAAGGAAATTAACAGAGGGCGGGCCACGGTGGCTCAGCAGGTAAGAGTGCTTGCCTGCCATGCCCAAGGACCTGGGTTCGATTCCTGGTGCCTGCCCATGTAAAAAAAAAAAAAAAAAATTAACAGAGGACCTACCTGAATCCCAGAGTATTGGTGATGATCAAAAGTGGCACACCTGAAAATACCTTGAAATTTTTTCATGGTCTAAAGCATGGTGAAAAGAGTTATTAAGAAGATTCTGTCTCAATCACATTTGTATCATAATCCTTAAGAAAAATTCTCTTCAATTTCTTTCATTCTGTTTTTTTCTTTGAACTTTTTCTTCAAGATTTTTTCTTCTTTAAAAATTGCCTTATTTCATTGCCATCCAAGGCAGTCCTCAGAAACACTTTTCAAAGTAGTTTCTATGGAGATGTCTTTGGCTGGTTACTATATTAGTTGTTTACACCTACTAATTCTTACATGGCTGAGCACAATTCTGAATGCCTCCCACTGTCCTTAGTAATTATTAAAAATCCCTGAGATTTTAAATGTTAAGTGTAGCTATTAGGATGACTTTAGCTTTAAGCAACAGAAATCTCCAGCTCATGTTGATTTACACCTGTGGAAATGTAAGAAACCTTTATCTCACATAAGAATTTTACATGTAGGGCAGCTCCTGCCACGGTATCATAGAATTCTACTCTGCTTTCTGGCAATTCTGTTTACTCTAACCTTCTCCACACACTGATTTCATAGTTGTAGCTCCAGTTGTTGAGGCATATAGAACATCAACCAAGGAAAGAAACAGAAATCTCCCCCCAATTTTTTTGGCCAAGACTGGATTGAGTGCCACTTCTAAGTCAATTATCACCAAGGAGGAATAGGATCACCATGGCTAACCATTTGAGGGGAGATGGATTTGGGGGAGTGTTAAGGGTTCAACTGTGTCTACCCGCAAAAGATATGCTCAGGTCCAATCCTCAGTACTTGTTCATGTGGCGTTATTTGGAAATGGGGCCTGCATTTGTATTCAAATTGATATAATGTCATATTGGATTTCATGACCAGTGTCCTTATAAGTAGAGGACAGATACAGGGAAAAGATCATGTAAAGATTAAGGCAGAGATGGGGATGATACATCTACAAATCAAGGGAAGCCAAGGATTTCCAGCAAACATTAAGAACTAGCAGACTTCCAGCTGCTGAACAGCATCTCTGCCTACAGTCTCACCCAGAACCAGAAGAACAGGAGCCTGGTCTTCTGTGCATCTGGCACAGGGCTGGCTGGAGGTGCTGGGACTTAACGCCCCCGAGAGTCACCTTAACCAAGGACTGATGGGAGTCAGTGTGTATAAATACCCCAGCTCCTACCCCTTGTGGCTGGTCTTGAGGGAGTGTTTCACCCCATTTCCTGGAGTGTACCAATGGGCTCACACTCCAGCTGCCCACGGAGGTAGTTGGCTTGACGAACACACCTCCCTTGCTGGCCTTCCTTGTTCTTGCTCACTTCCTCACTTCCTTACCCGTATTATCTTCACCTCCTAAATCAACTAACTGCATTTGAAGAAAGAAACAAACAAACCAAAAAACTAGAAGAGACAAGGAAGGAGTCTCTTTTATGTATTTCAGAGAGAGCATGATCCTCCCAACACCTTGATTTTGCATTTCTAGTTTCCAGAATTTAGAGACAAAACATTTCTGTATTTTAAGCCACTGAGTTTGTGGCATTTTGTCATGGCAACTGTAGGAAATGAAAACAGAAAGTCAATCCTCAAGACCACCATAATGCAGCAGATGGGAAGGAGAGAGCCATTTGCATACCATGTAACTTCTAGGCAAGCTCTTTTGAGTGGATTCCCTGTCAGGTGCTTAGTTGATGGAGATGGCAAAGCAGCCACCATTTGGAATATTTTGTCATCCATATGGATAACAACCAGTGTGGAGAAACTGATAGTATAGTCCGTGTTCTGTTGCCACACTCAGTGCTTTGAGATTTCTAGGTAGGTTTTCCAGGGAGGTAGGCAAAGCATGGAGTGTGGTCTCTATTTTCCCCAACTAGAATCCCCACCCCAATACAAATCTATTCATTACCATAATTTGGCACACAGATTTCAAAGTAAGTCTTTGGGGAAATTACTTCTTGGCTTCCAGAAACTTATGTGCAAACCTAATATGTTTCCAAGTGTTAGGATTAGTAGTATTTTGTTATTGTATTTTATCCTGGAAATTCAAAGAACATTGATAATGATAACAAAGGAGGCCTTGAAATGACATCTTGTAGTTTCTTATTTCTCTTCATTTATTAATTTGCTTATAGTAGTGCATCAAAACTATTAAAAGTGGGCTCTCTGGAATGAGCCTACTTGGATTCAAATCCTGGTATTCTATCACTTACCAGTTGTGTGACTTTGATCAAGTGACTTAACCTCCCCACGCCTCAGTTTCCCCTTTAAAAAATAGGTCTAATAACAATACATGTCTTATGGTTGTTGTGAGGATTTGATTAGATGATGCACAGAAGCTGCTTAGCCCAGTGACCAGCACATTGAAAACAGCCAATTAAATGTTATTATTTCTACTAATATTACTATGCACTAATGGGTGCCGTCATGAACTGAAAAAAGCACAGTGCGAGATCAATGTGTTCTTATACTGTGAATTGGTGGGATATAGGTTCAAGGGATAAAAATGTTAATTAGCAGACATACTATCAAAGCTACCATTTTCTTGGGGAAGTAAGAATTAGAAAGTGAGGTGGAGCCAGGAAATGCAAGCCTTATTTTTGTTTGTGGATAGACAAAGTACTGTATTAACTTATTTTAGGCTATGTGCCCACTCTCTGTTTTTCAATTAGATTGAGTTGAAAGTTCCAATTGAAGATATTGAGTTGAAAGAAAATGCCTACTCCCTTTGGATTCGCAAGGGAAAGCTCCAGCTGAAGTATTATTGCAAAAGAGGACTGGTTGTAACTTATAATGACTTTTTCAGGATGAAAAAAAAAGAACTTCAGGTCTTGTCAAGGGAAACATGGCACCTCTGAAACCCTGGCTCTCTTTTCTGGGCAGCTTGCTGACTTTGTTTGAGCTGCCACCATCGTACCAGCCTGCAGTCAAGCTGGGCTAGAACGCTAATACCCTGTGTCAAAAGGACAACTAACCAATTAAAGGCCATCTCTATCTGCTCCTTGATAGAGAAAACAATTCTCATCTCATTAAAAAGAAATAATTAGCAAGAAGTTATGTATTATTTTTGATGCAATGGATAATGCTCTTTCTGATGAAAGCTTGTTGGGCAAAGACAAATATCTATTTAGTCTGTGTCTTCATCCACAAATCCATGATGGCAGCTGCTTATTATGTTTATAATTAAAGCCTTGCCAGCAAGAAGAGCCATTTCCATTGCTCAATTCCCTGAAGGAAATATTTGAGAACCCAAAGCTTCCAAAATCAATTGAACTAATCTTCTGGTAAGTTCCTGGTCTGGACAACCTACCTAAGCTAGTCTCTAACTCGTTTCCCTGGATGGTTGTAATCCATTTAAAATATCATTTACGGCTCATCTTAGAGTATTCAGTCTTGGGCTTTCTGTTTTACGGACTTCTGTCCCTTCACTTACATTTAGATGAACATTTGATGTTGTGGCAAGAACAACTCATTATGCTATGACGAATCACAAAACCCGTCTAGAAAAATATCTACTGCTCATTTAACCATGAACCATGACTAATAGTTATCTAAATGGCGTTAAGGGTAATGACTCCACAAGGGTCATAGGAAAAAAGTGTGCAATGTTTCCAGCAGTAACAGTTGAATAGCTTTTTCATTTTTCTTCTTCAGAACCTTTTACCCCCAATCGCAAAATGCTTAGAAAGAACCCTTTTATATACCTGGGATTATGCCCTTTTGAAAAGCCCTATGCTACGCTCCTCAGAAACATGACATGGAGAAGTGAAAATAATAAGCTTGAGGTTGAATAAATTAGTAGAAAACAAAACTATTATTTTTAAATGTTCCTAACGCAAGTCACTGATGCCATGAGCTTTTTCCTCTCTGCTGAGAGCAGCAGTGATATCATATCCTTTTTTGGCAAATGTTTTCTGAAAACTCAATTGCAGGGCTTATTTTGTGTCTTTTATTTTTGCCTTCGCTATAGTTAGAGAAGGCAGAGATCTCCGATAGAAGCTATTCTTCCATTAGACTTTGAAATGAAAAAGATAGAAGTGGTAGCTAGGTCTTTCATTGACTGCTATATCTCTTGAACTTTATTTTTAGCACCAATGACAAATTAATTTCTCACAAAGTACATTTTGGCTTGGAGGTATCGAGGAAGTGAACTACCTGGTGTAGTATCCTGAAGGCTCTGCTTTTTCCCATCACCCCTATGGATAGATGAGAAACCACGTTTAGCTAAAAACCCTCCCTTCTGTGTTCATAGAACAAGGCTCCAGAGCCAAGGACTACATTTTCCTCATTCGTCAAGGAAGACAAACCCATCACATCCCATCAAATCAAACATACTTTTTATGTAAGACATTTTTTGGAGGGTTATCTTTTCACTTCTAAGCATAAATGACAGCTCTGCAGGATAGAAACTGTGACATCAGCTAGTTCAAAAATAACCTCCTGAATTCATTATCTTGTTCTTATTTAACAAGCAAGATTTGAGAACAAGGTCATTGGATATATATTTTAATCCCAGTGAGCACCAAATAAAAGTAAAAATAAACCGTAGTTAATATGAAACCCAAAACCTGAAGTCTATTTGACATTACAAATCAAAATCCCTATATGCATAGAATCCCTTCTAAATTCCTGTTCTCGAAAATGACATGATCAATAGGTATCTGTACAGGCTGGAGTAAAAGGCTTATCTGTCTTCAAACCCCAAACCTGACAGCTACTTACATCTGTCACGTTAAGCATAGCTTGGTCTCTTTACCTTACTCACCGATGTGACATTTTTCAAATCCTTACACAAAGGAGTAGGTGGGGGAGGATGACAAGATTATCTATTTTAATAGACTCCTAAAATTTACCAAATAATGAAATTTAACTTTCTTTTTCTTTTAGGACCCAAATGAATGTTCATCAATATGCATACACACCGCTTATTGGGGTTACATTCCAAGAAAGGAATGATTATCTGAAACAATTTTGCACTTTAACATACTGATATGAAATTGTGTTGACGCTCAATTTGTCATAGAAATGGCAATTCACTCTATTTAATTGACTATGAATGATATACCTGAATAGAAACAGTATAGCCTTAACACATATGGATTAATCAAACCCTATAATTCCATAATCGATCACATAAAGTTACATTTAGAATTCTATATAGTATTACACATTGTTCAAAATTGTCACCTTCACATGGCCTTCCTTATTTTGCTGTAACAACCCAGCAAGTGAATAAACAGATACCCCAGGGTCATAGGGTTTAGGAAGGCTCTCGAGGAAAATTTCTCAGGTTTCTGATTTTTCAAGCTTCCAGTACCTTTTGCTTTCACCTCATGTTATACAAAGCACGTCTGTTACTTAAGCAGAATTGTTTATCTTTTGATCTCTTGCTAGGTAGTTGGTTTTTTCAGAAATTCCCCCTCTCCTGCCCCATTCTACTTAAATATGGCTGGCTTTAAGGGACACAGTCCCAGCAGTGTTCAAAGCAAATCTTTCTGTCCAACTCCAAAATCCAGCACTTCGTCTTTAAAAAATTACAGCTGTCATCAGAGCAGTTCTATTTTGTGTTGCTTATTGTTAGAGAAATAGATGACTTAAGTCATGGGGCCTGATTTTAAATAATAATAAAATAATAATGCATGTAGCCATCATCAAAGTGGGCATTGTATTTGTTACAATTCTAAGACCTTTCTTGGACTTTCCTTCTGAGGGTGCATTTCCCACACAAGCGAGTGACTCACCACTTCTGTTGACAGTTCTGTCTCTGCTTCTTTCCCCCGCCTCTCTCCCCGCATTACCCACTGGACTTCACCCAGCCTTACCCTGCTTTCTTTACCACTGTAGTTAGCTATGCAGGAGGCTGTGAGCAAACCCATCCTCTCTCTGGACTCCCATGATCTCTATGAGCAAAAATTTTCTGAGAACTAAATTAATCCTTTCCCTAAAACTCGCTCAAGTCAAAGCTATAAGAGAACTCTTCTCCTCCTCTTTAATCAAACTATTTTCTGAACTCCGTTTTTCTAAAATGCCTTAGATTTCTTAAACTACATGGGTTGCTTTCCTGAAGTCCCACCTCCAATGTTTCACCCACCTAGGGCGGTGACATAGAGCTCAAGCTTCTATTTGCATATCTTCTCCAGAAAAATTGTAGCGTTTTATATCTCTATTATCTTTGTTTAGTTAAGAGTCAAACGGTGGCCACTTATAATTTATAAAAGATTGTGTTTTCTGCTGTATATTGAGCTTTTTCATAAGAACCTTTCAAATATTATCTGGCAGGCACTGTCAATGCATAGAACCAAACTTAAATAGTTAAGAACCTTGGAATCACCTTTCTCCCCAAGTCATTCCCACTTGTATACAAAATTAATGAGAACTTTAGAAAACTGAAAATATATGAAGGGCTTTCACTTAGATGAGGGGAACTTCTTGTTATCCTATACTTTCTTAGATTGTTCTAGAATGTTATCTGCATGAAGTAAACAGTTTTTTCTCAACGACTAGGCAGTTTGCCCTGTGGTTATTTTGAGAAGGCCAAAGATGTTGATAGTGGTGGTTTATAAACCCAAGTACAAGAGACAAGGCATTCCATACCTGGTCATGAGTAACTGGGGGCATGTAGCCAAACTGGGAATCTCATGTTCAGAATGAGTAAGTTCTGAAGCCACCTCACATGTCTGAACAGCAAAAAGAAAAGGGGGAGATTTCAATCTCTATACCATGCTAATTGGATGCAGGTTTCAATTTTGCCCAGGACAATTTTAAATGCCTCTGATTGGAAATTGCATGCTGTCCAAAGATTTGGGGAAACAGAAGTAAGAATTTCCTTCCATTTGTGACAGTCTGACCAATCGGATTAAAAGAGTCGTGCTGTTTTGGCTCCATTTAATAATAGTTTTTGCTACTGTGCTATATTCTATTTAGCGCTATGTGAAAAACAGAGCACCGGAAGTCATGGACTTAAACAGTACAATTGCCTGGCTGAAGCTTTAGTAGAGGGGACACAACCTTGGCTCCTCAGAACACAAGTTTCCTGCAGGGAACAAGTGAAGAATGGCTGCTTTTCAGCAAGCTCAGTTAATATTCCGCTCTGCCTTACAAAGCATTGGCCTGTGCCGTCCAACAGAGGGCACTAGCGCACAGCGCCGTTTTTGAGCTCCGGCTATCAAGGTAGGTTTGAAAAACAACCACTGTAAAGTACTCACCAGAGTACTAAAGAATGTTTGCCCTGTAAAGGGGCTTAGGAATCATCCAATTAAATACCTCCTTTTATGGACAAAAATACTAATTGATGGACAGGCTTCCATGAGCTCCGTCATCAAACATCTAGATGAAAACAGCCAGAATTTAAATTCAGTAGCCTTACCCTACTTAGACTGTTTTCTATTTCCTTCTTTACTCTCTTCTTTGACCAGTTATTTAACCAGAATCTAAACTAGAAAGAACTCGTTTCTACAGTGCATCTTCACTGGCCATGCTGAAGCTGCCCGGGTGAGGTAAAACTTCTTCCTGTTGAGGATTTTGCCCTGGAAACCTTGCTCTTTTCAGTACCACAACGAGCCTTTGTGGCTGTCCTCCGGGAAATGGTCAAGACACTAACTTCCATTTCAGGGTAATTATGGGACTTTGGGTGACACTGATATAGTTAGAAGAAGGAGATTTGTGTTTATGGTTTTAATTCTGTTTGCTCAGGCCTTGATGGGACAGGAACAAAGAACCAGCAGAGTTTTTTTACTGGATGATGTAGATTCCTTTAGGGCATTTAGAAAATTGAATGGAAAGAACAGAATGAGAAATAAACCAACAAAAGGTCACTATAAATGCTCAAAGTGTGCATATAATGTCTTTGGAAGTAATTTGAGCTTCCGTATAGTCTTCTAGCCTTCTAAAGCTCCCAATTCAATTTCCAGGCAAAATCAACTGCTTCCACAGTCCCACTACTATATATTTTTGAGGGAATAACTGCTCCCCCTCCACAGTGACTATGGTTTTTTATACAATAGCAAATATACATTTTAATATATTAAAAAGTGAACTTTTGGGTGCACGGGTGGTTCAGTGGTTAGAGTGCCCATCTTTCCTGCGGGAGACCTAGTTCGATTTCTGGACCATGCACCGTCCCCCTTACTTAACTTAACTGCAAGGCAGAAGCCCACCTCAGGGGTCCCTACCAGTTACCTTCTCCCATTCCTAAAGGTAACCAACATCCTGCCTTCAATCGTTGATTGTTAAATTTTTAACTTTATATAAATGAAATCACACAGCAGGTACTCTTCAGTGTCTGTTTTCTTTCATGCAATATTTCATTGATGTTATCATAAGCTCATACTCACTATCATATAGAATTTCATTATATGAATAATCCACAATTCATCTATTTATGTTGATGGACTTTTGAGTTGTTTCCAATTTCTGGTTACTGTGAAGAGTGCTTTTATGAGCATTCTGATATGTGTTTTTTGGTACACATGTGTACACATTTTCTTTCAGATATATACCTAAGAGTGGAATTGTTGGTCATACATTCAGCTTTTGTGGATAAGAATGAACAGTTCTAATTGGTTTTACTAATTTGCATTCCCATCAGCAGTCTATGAAAAATGCAGTTGCTCAACATCCTCACCTGAAGTTGGTGTTGTTGGTCTTTTATTTTTCAATCACCCTGGTGGGTATATAGTGGCATTTTAGTGGTTTTAACTTGCTTTTCCCTAGTGACTAATGATGTTGAGTGCCATTTCATAGGCTTACTGGTCATTTGAATATCCCTTCTGAAAAGTGCCTGTTCAAGTCTGTTGTCTTGATGGTCTGTCTTTTTCTCTTTGACTTTTAGGAGTTCTTTATAGACTCTGAATAGGAATCCTTTGTTTTCTCCCAGTCTATTGCTTGTTATTCTGTTGGTTCATGTTATCTTTTTGGTGAACTGAAATTCTTATTTTTAACTCAGTCCAATTTATCCGTTGTTTCATTTGTGGCTGGTGCTGGTGTCTTCTCTTTAAGAAATATTTGCCTAGCTCTGCCTATGAAGATATTCTTCTCTGCTTTTTTTCCCTGAAATTTTTGTTGTTTTTCCTTTAGAGCTGCAATGCATCTGAAGTTTATTATGTATGGTGTGGGGTTTTCTCAGAAATTTAAAAATATCATTCTTGACTTTGTAGAGTCTAATATAAAAGACTTTTTTTAAAAAACCAATTTTAAGACAATCTGAAGGCTTAGAACATATTAATTCTATGACCTGCCTCTTGCTTATTGTGGTTTTTATCATGCAGTTTAAGTCTGCATATTTTTAAAACTCTGCAAAACATTATTATCATTTTGTGCAATTAATATTCATTTAAATTGATGCAAATTTACTCATTGTGTTGCTTATTATCCCTACATGTACTTTTGTGTTGTGCTCTTCTGCCTGATGCTTTAAAGAAATCATTGCTGAGTATTTGACCATTCTTTCTGCTTACCTTCTCTTTGGTATCTTGGCCTCTAAGGATCTGATTACTTTTGCAGCCTTTAGTCTCAATAGTTGCCTTACTAACCCTCTAAGTTTGCTTTAAGCCCTTCTGGCATCTCTGCTTCTTAGCAATTGACCTCTGCCAAACTTCTCAGTCTGTAGCCCAGTACCAAGGATTGACACATGCCCTGAAGGTGAAATTGGAAAGCAGAAAGTTGGGCTCAACACTAAAAGCTCCCCTTCTTTCTGAGATCTGGAGCCCAAATCCCTGTCTTGATAGCTCTATTACGCCTTTACACAATTTTTCAAGATTTGTTGCTTTTAGTTTTACCTTAGTTTTCTCTAAGCTATTCAGAAGTCCTATAATTATATTTTGATGCATGTATTCTCTGGCATATGGGAAGCCTTTGGTCATTTAAGAGAGCAGCTAGCACTATGATGTTTGGAGGATCCATATGTGAAGAGAAGTGATAGAGAGCATCCCAGTGAACCCATAACCATCTCCAGACCCTCTTTCTTCTGCGTTGGCCTATGGTGTAGAGAGAGGACACCTCACTCCTCATGAAGCTGTAACTCACCTCTACTACAGCTCCCAAGTGTCATGAATAGTGAAGGGGTCACCACTTGAAGTGTGTTATTCAGGATCCTGTGAGGACCCTAAAACCTGAATAGGTCTTCTCATCTTCCTCCACCCTAGATTGCCATCGATGCCAGAAACCCTTCAGTAAGGAGCAAATTCTGCAGCTAGAGAAAGCTTAAACTTTTCAAAACTCTGAGAGCCAAGGGTATGACAGTAACTCTGGTGAAAAACAGGTAGATGATTGTTCCTTAAAAGCAGGCATGGGAAATGGGAAGAGTCATGCTATGAAAGAGGCAGAAAAGAGTAACACAGTTAGCCAGCTTTATGGCCAGGCCTCTGACAGTGTCTGGAGGACAGAGGCCATGGCTCCTTTCCTTGCCACAATAACCAAAGGGTCCAGTCTCTGATACCCTTTATCTCCTACAAGTCACTCTGCCATACATAGGTAACTGAGAAGATGTTAGCCAATGCATTTTCTGATTGCATTTGCCCCTAGAAAGGTCTGGGGGAAGTTAGGTGGCATGAAAATATCCCCATTTTATGCTTCTTTGATTTTGGAATTTTTCTCTTACTAATACTTATTCAGGGCCATAGCTCTTCTGCAAATTATTACTGTTGTTATGGTATGCTTTTCCCGTTTAAATATTCTTTTCTCATCTGTTGACTGCTCGTGTACAGTGTTCTATAAATACACTAATTGGTGCCACTTTTAATTCATCTGTCACTGCGGTCTCTTTCTTGACAAGCTTATATTTTTCTCTCTTATGATGGAACAAAATAGATTCACTCAGTCTTAAGGGCCCTATTTTGGTTAACAAGGAATGTAACAGGAAGACAGTTTGAAAATTTGTTGTCTTTCATGGCAAGGAAAGGACTATTAAGACTCCTCAGTGATAGGTTGTATGAAACTTTTAGAATACAAATTCCTTCTTAATTGTGGAAAAAAAAAAACTCTACAGAAAATTACTGAAATGAGGCAGGCATGGTAGAATTATCCAAATAGCTGCAATTTAGGAAATAGGCTGAAACCCATTTCAACTTCATTTTTAACATTCATCAAGTCATACTTATTTTAGATGACTTTGGTTTTGGTAGTTTCAGAAACATCTTCCATATGTATTCCCTTCTGCCTTGAAAGACCTCAGACGTTTGTCAATAATGGAAACCTTTCCAGCTGGTGCAAGTAGCAATTTTGTTTCCTTTAAACTCGATGGAAATTTGATTAACTCGTACATTAGAGTATTCTTACCAACATTCATCCACACGATGTTTAAGGACATGGTAACAAATTACTATAAAGGTTGTCTACCCTGTGTTCTATAGCTTATAAACCATAGTTTTAGCATTTGGAGGTCAACTGACAGTTAGGATACAATGAGGTCATTTATTTGTAGATGAACTTAAATTGATGGGATCCCAGACCAACTGATTGTCATGGAAAACTACCCTCTGGTTTGAAAGAAGTGATCTGGAGGTTAATAATGGCACCCATCCTGAAAGGCCCTGCCTGCGCCTTTTGCTCTCTGAGTCCTCAATGGAGTCCTTGTGGAGTAAGGGAAAGCCCAGGTTGTGTGGTGGTTCTCACACTTCCTAATACCTTGATATGGAGCAAGCGCTCAGGACACTATATGCCAAGAGAGAATGTTCTTCTTTTTTTAATAAAAGCTGCATAGAATGAATATCCATACCTTCTTGCCAATCTCTCCTCACCTTTATACCTTTGCTTTTGGAGAATGGATTGTAGGAAAAGACCATTGAGAATTTGTAATCTGTATTTTGTTCTGAAGGATGTTTAATTGAGAATATACTAAAATGAATATATTTCTCTATGCATAGATTATTTACTTATGAGTAATGTTTTCTTTTAGAACAAAGAGAATGTGCTAAAATAATAAATCCACAATATTGTAAAATATTCACTTGGCCCACCAATATTTTCCAAAGAAACTCTCATAGTTGTTTCATTAATTTTTATACCTGAAGTATTGTTAAATGAAACCCAGTAAAGCTGTTTTACGATATTTAGTAATTTTATAATTTAGATGTCTGTTATATTGATATGTACAAAAGAAATGAATGGGATTGAATGTAATACACATTCAGTAAGACGGAAAAAAAACTTTGAATTTAGATCTGGGTTCTATATTTTTGACCACTAGATTTTGACCTGAAAAAAGGAAGGTAATTGTGGTAGCCTGGAGGTACGTACTGCACCCCCCCCCCCCCATAGTCTTAATCTTAATCCACTCCTGTTGGTGTGAGCCATTGTAAATAAGAGTTTTTAATGAGGTGACTTCAGTTAAGGTGTGTCCCACCTCAGTCAGGATGGGTTTTAATGCTATTACTGGAGTCCTTTATATGCAGAATGAAATTCAGACAAAGAAAGAAAAAGTTACAGGGAGCAGCCAGTGCTAGAAGTCAGTAGAACCCAGAGCAGCCAGAGCTAGAAGTCAGTAGGACCCAGAAGAGAAAAGAGAAGCTGAGAGACATCATGTGTATTGCCATGTGACAGAGGAGCCCAAGACCAAGGATGGTGACAGCAGCCCACAAATGCCACTGTCTTCCGAGGGAAAGCATCAATTTGATGGACCCTGATTTTGAACTTTCTCTAGCCTCAAAACCATGAACCAATAAATCCCTGTCATTTAAGCCAACCCATTTTATGGCAGTTAGCAAACTAAAACAGTGACTAATTATCCAATATATTTGGTAACTATAGTTTGTCCATGTGCCAGTTTGAGTCTGTGGTGGACCCCAGAAAAATCATGTCCTTTAACCCTGATTTGATATTGCTGGGTGGAAGCATTTTGATTGCTTCCATGGAGATGTGACCTACCAATTGTGGGTGGTAACTTTTGAATAGATGATTTCCATGGAGTGTGTCTCCACCCATTGAAGGTGAGTCGCTTACTGGAATCTTTTAAAAGAGGAAACATTTTGGAGAGAGTCCCTTTTGGTAGAGCCATGAGAAAGCCAGCAGATGCCGCCGTTTTCGCCACATGCCCTTCCAACTGAGAGAGAAACATTGAATGTCACCAGCCTTCTTGAACTGAGGTATCTTTTCCTGGATGCCTTAAATTTAACATTTCTATAGGTTTGTTTTAATTGGGACATTTTCTCAGCCTTAGAACTGTAAACTTGTAACTTATTAAATTCCCCTTTTTAAAAGCCATTCTGTTTCTGGTATATTGCATTCTGGCAGCTAGCAAACTAGAACAGTCCAATTGAAGAAATTGTTCTTTTACCAAAACCTTATCTGATCTTTTCTTTGATATAGTCTCCATTTTATCAAATATAACTTTAAAATGAGCACATTAACTATGTACTAAGGTGCTTTGATGTTCTCTCATGATATATCTCTTGGAAAATACTGAAAAGTTGTTTTAAGTCCTTCATATTTTATTACTGTACTTGAAGAGGGAAAGGAAAGTTTAAATATTTTGATTTTTATTTTCATGATAAAATTATCAAGAGAGACTTTAATAAAAAACAAAAGGAGAACTCTGTAATGTTATTGCCTGATCGAAAGGCTACATTGTCCATATTGTGTCCCAACAGGAAGTGACTCCAGGTGTGACACGACCCACCAGTGAGCTGGCAGTGAGCAGGACCCACAGGGAAAGCCAGTCCCATACAGACGAAACAGCCTGGGAGAGTGAGGCCATCCTTTCAAGTTGGGGTTGTAGAACTCCAGAGTTGCAGCTTCCTGCGTGGAAAGGAACATTTTTTTATGAGCCCCCCTTTCATCCTAATTGAAGATGAAACACAAAAGGAGTGTTTGTTTTTGAGCATCTTGTGACCATTTTCTTGGAAGGTAACCTTCGGTGTTTGTTCTTAAGACATCACTTGAAGTTGAAAATGCAAGCTGTGGTACTCTTTAGTTTGTCTGTGGGTGGTCTTTATGGGCTGGACGAAGGCTGGTGTGTGGGTGTTTGCCTCTGTGGGACTGAGTGAGGTGTGGATATGGATGGATGCATTATTTCTGAGAAACCTTGAAAATAAGCTCCGTGATTTTTCTGCTTTCACCTCCCATCAGCCCTGAAACATTGGCTCCACCGTACACCAGGGAAGTCACACTTCAAGGATTTACATAGCCCATGGTACAAGGATGGCATGCCCTCATCTGTGGGCACTGTTCAGTAAGTGGGGTTCTGGTAGGAAAGTCTCATTTCTATGATGGTAGCTTTTGAATTTTGTGATTATGAGAAATCTGCTTTATATTGTGTCTCAGAACACAACTGCACTTGTATGTTTGTATGCACACACAAAACTTAAAAAAGTTTCATGAACTGGTTCTTCCCCTATGATTCACTATGATATTTTCTATCTCATCTTATCCCATCCCATCCTATCCCACTCCACACACCTCCACCCCCCCCATGCCACAGCCCATCCCCACTCGACCCTAGCCCACCCCATTTCACCCCACTACATCTCATCCTAACCCATCCTATAAAACCTGTATTAGTTTCCTAGGGCTGCCATGACAGAATACTACAAACTGGGTGGCTTAAAGCAACAGAAATTTATTGTCACACAGTTCTGGAGTCTAGAAGTCAGAAATCAAGGTATTGGCAGGGACATGTTCCTTCTGAAACCTGTAGGGGAGAATCCTTCCTTATTTCTTCTAACTTAAGGCTTTTGCTGGCAATCCTTGACATTTCCTTGGTTTGTGGATGCATCACTCTAATCCCTGCCTCTGTCTTCCTATCGCTTTTCCTTGTTGCCTGTATATCTGGGTCTCTTCCCCTCTTCTTAAAAGGCCACCAGTCACATTGGATTAAAGCACACCCTAATCCAGGATGGCCTCATCTTAACTTGATTATATCTGCAAAGGACCCATTTCCAAATAAGGTCACAGATACCAGGGGTTAGGACTTTAACATATCTTTTGGCGGTACACAAGTTACTCCACAACACTATCCAATCCTATCGTAACCTATCTTATCCTGTTGTATCTGCATATAAAATGTTAGTCGTGACTCAATAAATAGATTTTATGACACTTTAATGTTTAGCAAAAAACCATGACTCTATGTCTAGAATAAAATCATTGGCAGTGCAGCTTTATGAACATTGGCTGTGGAAGAAGTTCTTTTATATTCAAACATCTGCTGCCCACAGATAAGCTGATTTCTGACAACATGCTCAGCTATTCTCCTCCCAAGGTGAGAAAGACCAAGAGCAGAAAAGATAAGAGTGTGATATTTCAGCATAATACAGAAATACACGGAGGTGTATTTTTTTTTAGCACCGTGTATTTGTTTGCAAAAATTGCCAGAATGTGATATACCAGAAAATGAATGGCTTTTAAAAAGGGAAAGTTATTAAGTTGCAATTTTACAGTTCTAAGGCCATGACAGTGTCTAAATTAAGGCAAGCCTATAGAAATGTCTAAACTAAGGCAGCCAGGGAAAGACACCTTGGTTCAAGAAGGCCCATGACGTTCGGGATTTCTCTTTCAGCTGAAAAGTCACATAGTGACATCTGTTAGCTTTCTCTTCAGGCTTCTTCAGTGGTTTCCCCAAGGGTGTTTTCTTTATGCATCTCCAGCAGTCTCTGGCTGTGTAGGCTCTGTTAGTTCTGGTGGCTTTGTAGCTTTTTCCAAAATGGTTCCCTCTTTTTTCTTTTTTCTTTTTTCAAATACCTAAAAACACAAAGCAAATGCAAACATTCCTATTTTGATCATTCTGTTCTACATATATAATCAGTAATTCACAATATCATCACATAATTGCATATTCATCATCATAATCATTTCCTGGAACATTTGCATATATTCAGAAAAAAGAAATAAAACGAAAACAGAAAAAAAATTTATACATACCATGCCCCTTACCCCTCCCTTTCATTGATCACTAGCATTTCAAACTAAATTTATTTTAACATTTGTTCCCCCTATTATTTGTTTTTATTCCATATGTTCTACTCATCTGTTGACAAGGTAGATAAAAAAAATGGTTCCCTCTTGAAGGGCTCCAGTAAGCAATCCCACCTCGAATTATGGAGACACATCTCCATGGAAACCATCTAATCAAAAGTTACCACCCATAATTGGGTGCATTACTTCTGCATAGAATCAATAAAAAAGATCCCACCCAGCAATATTGAATGAGAATTAAAAGACATGGCTTTTCTGGGGTGCATAATAGTTTCAAACCGCACACACCATAATCCCCAAACCTGATTTTTTCATTTTCTTGAACTGGGTTGGAAAAGAAGCAAATCAGTGTCACCTGAAACTGGACAGGGATAAATTGGTGCCAGGAATAGTAACTCTTTTCAACTTCCCATATCTCATCCAAGTTATTGTCAAAGAGGACTCTGAGTGGAATAACTAAAGATCAAGATTGATGCTCCAATGTGCCATTAATTTGTTCTCCTTGGTCAATTGTGGTAGGCATTCTAAAAGCCTCTAGAAAGGAAACTAATTGCCTGCTTTTTCTGTGATGTTAATAGAGCTCCCTTGGGTTTTCAAAAGAAACTTTCAAAGGAGAATGTGACTTGGTTCATAGCTCTGTTTATTTGGTTTTTCAGTGTCTGGACTTCTTTATTAAAGGCTGTCAACCTAGGGCTTGGGCCACAACGATTTAACACCATGTTTTTAAGAAAAATAAAGGCAAGATTTGGGCTCATGAAAGAGAAAAATCTTTGATGTTCCCTGTATGTCTCCTGTACAGTCACCTGTTTTGAAACTGTCTCTTGCCTGGGGGAGCCAGGTCTTCACAGTCAAGTTCGTCCAGAGGAAAAACAAAGTAAACATTACTCTATTGGCCATCATAAATGGCAGCCTCCCTTTTTCCTACCAGATACACTTCTTTTCCCCCCTTTAAAATTTTGTCTGCATTTGACATTTGAATCACCCTTGAAGATAGAATTTTGTTTTTGTTGAAGCTGCTTAGTAGGCTTCTCCTACTTACCCTCACTGGAAAAAGCCCCAGACATTTGTTCCTCATTGCCTCTGTCCTTTGTAAATACTGCTCTTTCTGAACTCTCTGGGTGATGAGTCTACAGTATTGTAGCGCTTGTGGTCCCAAACATGGAGGAGATAGAAACAAATGTCTTCTCCAGTGTACCTGACCTCAGTGTATGAGGAGCATATGTGTGCTCTAAATAGTCCAGCAACCTGGTCCAGATGAATTTCTAACCTGCAATGGGGATACCTAGACTTTACAGGTCAGATGAAACCTGAAGATATGAATCACACAGTCACTTAAAATACAGATTTTTTAATGTGTAATCTATTTTATGTCTCTATGAATAAACATAATCCTGTTATTTCATATAAGTGAAATAATTCAATGCCTGTCCTCTTGTGTTTGGCCAATCCCTTCCAACATGACATCCTCAGGGTTCAACCATCTGGCAGTATGTGCCAGAACCTCACTCCTACCTACATCTGAACAACACCATCAATATATCTACCATATTGTCTATCCATTCTTCTGTTGATGGACATCGTGCCTGCCTCCACCCCATGGTTATTGTGAACAATGCTGCTATGAACATTGGTGTTCAAATCTCTGTTTACTGCTTTCAGTTCTTCTGGTTATATTCCTAGAAGTGGGATTGTTGGGTCATATGGTAGTTCTATACCTAGCTTTCTCAGGAACCACCAAACTGTTTTCCAGAATGGCTGCACCATTTTACATTCCCACCAACAATGTACAAAGGTTCCTAAACTCCAAAATACAAATTCTTAAAGGAGTCAGGGGTTGACATATCAGAAGTAGACTCGTCATATCAACAGTATCCCATCATCATTGCTTTGCCTAATGGATATATGAGTACCTATACTGGGGAATAAGTCTTAGCTTCTCTCTATATCTTAAATTAGACACCATCTAACTGCTGGTTGCTCTAAGAGTCTACTCTAACATTTACCTGTTCTTTCCTGTATATACAGTTTCTTGTGTTTCAACACTGTCTCTTTCCCCATAGCATGCAAATATATTAAAAATCTCTCCTATGTTGCGAAATGAAGCCCTCCCTTGACTGCCCTCTCCTTCCTTCCACCAAATTTTTTTTCTTCTTTCCAGGTATCTCTATCTCTAGATCAGTGGTTCTCAAATTTTGGCATGCATCAGAATCACCTAGAGATTTGTCAAAGCGCAGATTGCTGGGCCTCACCTTAGACCTTCTGATTCAGTAGGTCTGGAATGGGGTACAAGAATGTGCATTTCTAATGGGTTCCCAGGTGATGCTGATGGTTGGGGACCCACTTTGAGAACCACTACTCTAAATGGCAGTGCACATTCATTGGCTTTACTTGCTCTTTTCCTATTTGCTGCCCAACTCACTGTGACCCCTGTGTCCTGACATGCTTAATCCTGACAGCACTTCCTGTTCTGTCCTACTCAAACCTTTCATATCATCGGTCACCAAATACTTTCTTCTCTGTCCACCTCTGGCTTCTGTGGCTCCACTTTCCTCAGTAGCTGAATTGTCTCCTTCCTTTCTGGATGCTCTTATTCATTATGTGTTCCAGTCTTCCTCAGAGCTCTGTCCTTGCCCTTGTTTTTCTCACTCTGTATTCTTCCTGGAAAGCCTCACCTGGGTTTCCAGCTTCAATGTCATGCCAGTAACCCCCAAATCAACTCCTTGACCACTGTCTGTCTTTTGAGCTCTATATCTGTATATTCAAAGACATTTGAAGTTAAACATTTCCCTAACTGAGTTTATTATCTTTACCCCCAGATGCCCCACTCTTGTATTTCTTTCCTCCATTAATGGCACCCATTTTTACTTGAGCCTGAAATCCGGCCACCAGCCTTCTTCTTTCTCTCATCTTTACGTCCAGTTTATCATCAAGATAGGTCATATCCTACTTCTTTCATTTTTCATTGCCAATGCTTTACTTTACCGGTGTTTGCTGTATTACTGAAACACCATACTGACTGCTAACTCTATTTCCAGTCTGGGAGACTGTGGTAGATTGAATTATGTACTTCTACAAACACATGTTCTTCATCTAAATCTGTGTCCCTGTGGGCATGAATCTATTTGTAAATAGACTTCTTGAAGATGTTATTTTTAGATGAGATCAGGGTGGATCTTAATACATGTTACTGGAGGCCTTATATAAAAGAAGAAACCAGAAGCCAGAGTCAAAGAAGGCCAGAGGAAGAAGTTGGAAGTCACGAAAACTGGAAGAGCAGGCACAAGGAAAGTTATGAGATGCAATGTTATGAGAGGTAGAGATGCAAGCCAAGGAGCCCTAGGGATTGTGGGAAACCAGCAACAGAATGCTACAGACTCTGAGAGAAAGTAAGCCATACTGATATCTTGATTTTGGACTTCAAATCAATGAGCCAGAAAATGCTTTTTATTTAAACCAACTGTTTGTCAGGCATTTATCATGGCAGCCTGGCAAACTAAGACAGAAGTATAAGGGCAGTTCATGGAATCAAAGAAGCAAAAGCATGTATGTTAATTTATGGTAGGAGTAGGTACTTTTTAAATACTGGGTCTATATGGAGCCCTCAAATATGAAACATTCTGTCATACCCTAAAGTCTTGTCTTGCCACTTGATGGTTCAACATTTTTTATGACAAGAACAGTTTTATTAATAATATTACTCATCATTCTCCCACATCTGCTACATATATATCATTGCTGATCACTTGTGGCAAATGTATAGTTTTTCACCAGTACAAAGTACTTAAACTTCTGCACTGACATTCTTTACTTCACAGTCACTATCCCTTTTTTATTTAAAATTTTTAGTTTGAAATACTTTCGAACTTAAAAGACAGTTACAAATAAAATCTGAACTCCACACAGACAACTCTAACATACCCTACCAGCCCAGATACCCAGATCTGCCAATTTTAACATTTTTCTACATTTGCCTTATTCTGTCTAGCATCTGTCTGTCTGTCTATCAATGCATTTTCTGAACACTTGAGTGTAGGTTGTATACCTCATGCTCCTTGAATGCTTAATATTTCCATGTGTATTTCCTAAGAACAAAGATATTTTGTTCTTAGAAAATACACCCACCTTAAGTGCAGTTATCTGTTCAAGAACGTTAACCTTGATTCAAATCTTATGGTCTATATTCCAATTTTTTCATGTGTCCCAATAATGTTTCTTTGAACCTTTACTCTTCTCTTACTAGATCCCATCCAGGGTCTATTGCATTCAATTGTTATTTTCTCTTTAGTTGCCTTTTTTTAAAAAATTGTGGGAACATATATACAACATAAACTTTCCCATCTGAACCTCTACGAGGCATCCTATTCAGTGGAATTCATCACATCCACAACATTTCCTTACAGCCTTCCATTACTAAAATTTTCACATCTTTCCGAATAGAAATCTTATATCCCTTATGCATTAACTCCTCCCATTCTTCTGTTCCCCAATCCCTGGGAACCTATTCTCTAATTCTGTCTCTATGAGCTTCCATATTCTCTGATATTTTCTTTGAGTTACCGTGGGGCTTAAACTTAACATTCTAATTTTATAACATTAATTCATGATTTTTAAGAATATAGTTGGCTTGTTTGAATCTCAATCCAAATACGGTCCATATACCTCCATATTTTATTGTAATGGCTCAAGTCTCCTTTGATCTATGGAAAACACCTTCATCTTTTTTATTTCCTTAAAATTCGCTTGTTGAGGGAACTGGTTATTTGCCCCATAAAGTTTTACAGAGATTTTACAGATTGCATGCCAAGAGTATCTTAAAAATATTTTTTATTAGAGAAGCTGTAGATTTACAGAAAAATCATGCCAAAGATATAGAGTTCCCATATACCTCCATCACATACACGCAGTTATCCCTATTATTAACACTTTGAATTAGTGTATTACCTTTCTCACAATTGAGGAAACAATATTATAATTATACCATTAACTATAGTCCACTCTTTACATTAGGTTCACTGTTTTTGTTTATAATCCTCTGGGTTTTTAAAATTTTTTTATTCTAGTTAAAAAAATACAACTTAAAATTTCCCCCTTTTAACCACATTTAAATATATAATTCAGTGATGCTCATTACATTCATAATATTGTCCTACCATCACCAACATCCATTATGAGACTTTTCCATTGACCCAAATAGAAGCTCTCTACCAACTAAGCATCAATTCCCCATTCCTGCACTGGCTTATGGTATTGGTATTTTAGTTTCTGAGTTTATGAATTTGCTTATTTTAATTATTTCATATCAGTGAGATCATGCAGTATTTGTTCTTTTGTGCCTGGCTAGTTTCACTCAGTATGTCTTCAAGTTTCATCTAAGTCATCATATGTATCAGAACTTCATTCCTTTTTATGGCTGAATAATATATAGATAATATCTATAATGAATAATATTATAGATAATATTATTATAGATAATAATAGATGTACGTATATGCAACATTCATCTATTGATGAGCACTTGAGTTCCTTCCACCTTTAGAAAATTATGAATAATACCACTATGAACATTAGTATGCAAATATTTATTTGAGTCTCTGCTTTCAATCTTCTGTTTATATACCTAGAAATGGAATTTCGGGGTCATATGGTGATTCTATACTTAACTTTCTGAGGACACACCAAACATTTCCACAATAGCAGAAGTACTTTATATTCCCACCAACAATGAATGAGGGTTCTTATTTCTCCACATCCTCTTATTAATACTTGTAATTTTCTTTTTTTTTTAACTACAAAGAAAATAGTCACCATTCTTGTGAGTATGAAATGGTATGTCACTGTGGTTTTGCTTTACATTTCCCTGATGGCTAATGATGTTGAGCATCTTTTCATGTGCTTTTTGATCATTTGTAGATCTTCTTTGCAGTAACATCTACTTGAATCTTTTGCCCATTTTTAAATTGGGCTGTTTGTCTTTTTGCGGTTCAATTGTAAGTTTTCTTTATACATTCTGGATGTTGAACCTTTACTGGATATGTGGTTTCCAAATATTTTCTTCCATTCTGTAGGTTGTTTTTTTATTTTCATGATGAAGGCCTTTGATGCACAAATTTTAAAAATTTTGATGAAGTCCCGTTTATTTATTTTTTTCTTTTATTGCTTATGCAACAAAAAACCTTTTTTTTGCACAAGAAAATGCAAAAAAAAAAGAAAAAAAGAAAGAAAATGCAAATAAATGAAATCAGAAATGGGAGGGGGAACATTACTACTTGCCTTACAGAAATAAAAAGGATCATAAAAGTAAACAACAGTATGTCAAGAAATTAGAGAATTTAGATGAAATATACAAATTCCTAGAAATACACGAACAACCTGCACTGACTCTGGAAGAAATAGAAGACCTCAACAGACAAATTACAAGTAAAGAAATTTAACTAGTCATCACAAACCACCCATTAAAGAAAAGCCCAGAACCAGATGATTTCACAGGTGAATTCTACCAATTAGAATCCAAGAAGAATTAATACCAATCCTGCTCAAATTGTTCCAAAAGTTGAAGAGGAAGGAACACTATCTAATTTATTCTATGAGGTCAAACTCACCCTAACACCAAAGCCAAATAAAGATACTAGAAAAAAAAAGAAAATTACAGACCAAGTTCTCTAATGAATATGGATGCAAAAATTCTCAACAAAATACTTGCAAATCAAATCCAACAGCTCATTAAAAGAATTCTACACCATGATCAAGCGGATTTTATCCCAGGTGTGCAAGGATGGTTCAACACAAGAAAATCACTTAAAGTGATTTAAAATGTATTTTAAATGATTTAAAACGTAAACCACATTTACAAATCAAAAGGGAAAAGCCATGTGATCATCTCAATTGACACAGAAAAAGCATTTGACAAAATCCAGAATCCTTTCTTGATAAAAAGCACTTCAAAAGACAGGAATAGAAGGAAACTTCTGCAAAATGATAAAAGACATATATGGAAAACCCATAGCTAATATCATACTCAATATTCAAGGACTGAAAGCTTTCCCTCTAACATACGGAAAAAGACAAGGATGCCCACTGTCATCACTGTTAATCAAAATTGTACTGGGAAATCTAGCCAGATCAATTAGGCAAGAAAAAGAAATAAAAGGCATCCAAGTTAGAAAGTAAAAAGTAAAACTTTCACCATTTGCAGATGACATGATCCTGAAAAACTACAACCAAGCTACTAGAGCTAGTATTTGAATTCAGCAAAGTGGTGGAGTACAAGATCAACAATAGTGTTTCTATACAGTAGTGCTGAACAATCTGAAGAGGAAATCAAGAAAAAATTCCATTCATAAGAACAAGTGAAAGAATCAAATTTCTAGGGGTAAATTTAACAAAAGACATAAAGAACTCATACACAGAAAACTACAAAACATTACTAAAAGAAATCAAAGAGATCTAAATAAATGGAAGGGAATTCTGTGTTCATAGAGTGGAAGTCTAAATATCATTAAGATATCAACTCCACCCAAGTTGATTGACAGGTTCAGTGCAATCTCAATGAAAATTCCAACAGCTTACTTTCCATATATGGAAAAGCCAATTATCAAATTTTTTTGGAAGAGTAAGGGACACCAAATAGCCATACACATCTTGAAAAAATAGAACAAGGTTGGAGGGCTCAACAGTTCCTGACATTAAAGTATATTACAAAGCTACAGTAGTCAAAGCATCATGGTACTGGCATAAAGATAGATATATTGACCAATGGAATTGAATTGAGAATTCAGCAATAAGCCCTCTTGTCTATGGCCATTTGATATTCGACAAGGCTACCAAATCTATTCAACTGGGACAGAAAGTCTCTTCAAAAAATGGTGTTGGGAGAACTTGATTTCTATGCAAAAGAATGAAAGAGGACTCCTATCTCACATCTCACACAAAAAATTAACTCAAAATGGATTAAATACCTCGGTATAAGAAGCAGGTCCATAAAACTCCTGGAAAAAAATTTAGGGAAGCATCTTCAAGATCTTGTGGTAGTCAATGGTTTCTTAAACTTTACACTCAAAGCACAAGCAACAAAGTAGAAACAGATTAATGGGACCTCCTCAAAATTGAAATCTTGTGCTTCAAAAGACTTTGTCAAGAAAGTGAAAAGGCAACCTACTCAATGGGAGAAAATATTTGGAGACCACATATCTGTAAGGGTTTAATATCCAAAAGATAAAACGAAATCCTACAACTCAACAATAAGAGACAAACAATCCAATTAAAAAATGTGCAAAAGACTTGAATAGTCATTTCTCCAAAGAGGAAATACAAATGGTTAAAAAGCACATCATGGCTATTAAGGAAATGCAAATAAAAAATAAGATATCCTTTCATACCATGTTTAATGGCCACTATTAAAAAAACAGAAAACTACAAGTGTTGGAGAACATGTGGAGAATAAGAATATTCATTCATTATTGGTAGGAATGTAAGTAGTGTAGCCACTGTGGAAGACCCTTTGGCGATTCTTTAGAAAGCTGAGATTAGAACTGCCATAAGATCCAGCAATCTTTTTACTAGGTATATATCCTATATACTGAAAGTAGGCACATGAACAGACATCTGCACACTGATGTTCGTAGCAACATTACTCATTGTTGCCAAAAGATGGAAGCAACCCAAGTGTCCCATCAACTGATGAATGGATAAACAAAATATGGTACATACATAGGGTGAAATATTACTTAGTTGTAAGAATGAAGTCCCGATGCGTGTCACAATGTGGATGAACTTTGAGGATGTTATCTTAAGTGAAATAAGCCAGACACAAAAGAACAAATATTAGATGATCTCACTGATATGAACTAATTATAATAAGCAAACTCATAGCGTTAGAATCTAGAATAAAGGTTACCAGGGGATAGAATAGTGGTAGAAAATGTGATGCTGATGCTCAATTTGGGCAGAATTTCTGTTTAGGTTGATTGAAAGTGTTTGGAAATGGATCATGGTAATGGTAGCACATTATTGTGAGTGTAATTAATAGCACTGAATTATGTTTTGAATGTGAGTGAAAGGGGAAACTTTGGGTCATGTTTGTTACTAGGATGAAAATTAAAAGATAAAACATGAGACTTTATAATACAATGAACCCTATTATAGCAAGTGGACTGTGGTCAATAGTACAAGCAAAAGAATTTTTGATCATGAATCACAGCAAATATATAATACTATTACAACTTGTTAATAATGGGTGGTATATGGGAAATTCATTTAATATAAATATGGACTATAATTAACAGTAATAATTTAATATTCTTTTATCAATTATAACAAGGTTACCACACTAATGCAAAATGTCAGTAATGGGGGGATACATGGAACATTGTATTTTTCACGTTAATTTTCTGTAAACCTACAACTTCTCTAATTAAAAAAATAATAATTAAAAAAGCATTATGCTAAGTGAAAGAAACTAGACACAAAGTACTATATGTAAATAGAAATAAATCCACAGAGACAACATTGGATTAGTGGTTATGTAGGGGTAGGGAAGGATACATGGATTGAGAGGTGACTGCTAAGGGTTTGGGGTTTTGCCTTTTGGAGCAATAAAAATGCTCTAAAATTGAATGCAATGATGAATGCACAACCCTGTGATTATATTAAAAGTCATTGATTATATACTTTGTGTGGATTGTATGGTATGGGAATGTATCTCAATAAAACTGCTTTAAAAAACATCAACAAAAAGCCCAGTCATTATGATGTGAGGAAAACCAGGTCGCCCTAAGATACCATGCATAGTCCTAGCTAATATCCCAGTCAGGAGCCAGCACTGGGCTCCAGTAATGTGAGTGAACGGGCCCTTGGGTGATTTCCGCTTCCAGCCTGACGCTTTGATGCTGAGCATTCAGAGATGCGCTGACTCCACTGAGCACTTCCCAAATTGCAGTTTAATGGCCAAAATAAATGTTGTTCTTTTCTTAAATTACTAAGCTTTGGGTTGGTTTGTTGATCAGCATTAAATAATGGAAATCACTCCTCTATAAAGCCACCGTGAAGGCCTCTTGGTTTTCTCACTTCTCCAGAATTAATAGCTTTGCTCTGTATTCCCTTAGAATTGTTTTTATTTCACTAATGTGGCACTTGACAATTTATGGTAGAATTTGTGAAATCCTTGAGGCCAGGGTTCATAGCTTACTATTATTATTTGCATTTGCATTTCTGGTAGCATTTAATGCAGTACCTGGTATAGCACCGCTACTGAACACAGGTTTATTAAATGAAGGCTGAGTTCATTCTGTCCACCCCCCTTTTCTTCTTGTCAGTCATTATACCACATACAGAAATTTGCACTCTATGATAACTTCTCAAGTGAAACGGCATCCAAAACACAAGGAAGTTGCATGAAGCTCATGGGTGGTGACTACCCCAGAGTTTATTATAGGTGCTGCCAGAATGACATGAAAGAATGTCAAGCAGTCATCGACAATATTCACTGTTCATTTCTAGTACTCTATAAAGCAATTTTAAAATGCTTTGTAAAGCATTTCGTTGTGGGGGCCTAAACTTTATGGAGTCCATGATTTTCCTTATCAGACTCTCCTTTGAAGAGGTTGTAAAATTTTTATAAGCTCACAATGACTTTCAATGATGCTCATTTTAAGTAGGTCACAGAACTGTGTTGCACAATGTTCTGATCTGCTTGGAAAGCAGAATTCTCATGCCACTTACTTTTCTGTTTTCAGCACTCTATCTTTAGCACCTTTGGTACAAAGAAAACCCAGGCTTAGTTCAAAAGCTTCAGATCATTTATTTCTCATCAGTGGAAAAGGCATTCAGCTTAAAGTTGGGAGACCCCATCTCTCACTTTGCTTGGCAATTGGTTGGGTATTTCACCATGGAGAAATCATCTCTTTCCTTCTGGTTTCCATTTCATCATATATGAAATGAATATTGATGGACTCTGAGGCTTTGTCCAAGTCTAGTTCTACCACGGTATGAGGAAAATGATAATACAATGTTTTTATATACAGATGGAAACTCAAAGTAGCTATGAACTTCTTGGTCCATAGAAAAAAATTGGCAATGAGGGATTGTTAGGACTTTGAAATTCTGTCTTCTCAAAGGTTATACAATACTAGCCTATTCACCAAGTGTTTTCTTTGTAGATTGGCACAATACATTTATAACCACTGAGAAGTGGTTACAGAGTGGCACCATTTGAAGAAGAAATCACAGCGCTGCTACTAGGGACAGAGATCTAATTTTGATTAGAGACCTCTAACTGTGTACACTCACAATGGACTATAAGATGATAGAAATTTCTATGAACCTTTTAAAGCTAAATTTGTTTTAGGTTGGCTTTAAGAAAGAGAAATGGAGAAAAGGTTAATAAATTAACCCAGATTTGCATTTTGAAATAATAAGATGCTTAGTAATGAAATAAAAAAAAAAATGTCAAGCAGTATTACATTTTTTTTTCCTGGTATAGTCTTTGAAGATATTCTCTAGTAAAACAGAACTAGAACTTGTCTATTTGCAGCATTTTTCATTTTCTCTGGGGATGCCATAAAATACAACATGACCACTTTCACTTTCTCTCAACTAATCTAGGACACTTTTCTTTTTGCCATTTAAAAAAATATTCTAGTGGTTATGGAAACCTTTTCCTCCCTCTTGCAATTTGCAATTACTAATAATAGGAAATGAAATGCTAATTTGTAAACAAACCATATAACAAAGGCATCTTTACCAGATAATAATTAACTATACATGGTAGGCAGCATGGCATGTATTTGATGGTTTTGTGACTTTAGACCATTTCAGGTTTTATTTTATGCCTTCAAAATTGGTGATCTTTGCCCTATTTCACTTCCTCATCACTCTTTGTGCCCGTTTATGTTTATAGAATGTTTGCGTTTATGCTAACAGTGACGAAGAGGAAAATAGTTCCAGATTTAGAGCAGCATTTGTGGTTCTCTTTCAGGCTCCAAGAACAAAATTGGAATGTTTTCTAGGGCACAGAATGCCTGTGTGAAAAGAAATGAAACAAAAACAGAGTTACTATGGCTAAGCGATTTAAAATCGAGTCAGGTGCTCATTCTGGAGGCTACTGTTAGGCAAATCCCATAGAGATATCACAAACTGTCAAAGCATGCAAGCCTCAAGCAACAGTATTCTTCAAAACCCTAGGATCATCTGGACATCTAAAACTGACCACAAGATAAAGAACTCAGTAGACTATCTAACGGAAGGAAATCTGGAGTGCCCCAAAAATCCACCAGTCGCAAACCACTTATATCATCTACAGTTGCTTCAAAAACCCTTGCCTTGAGGTGCCAAGACAGGACACTATTTGGGCTACTACCTGAATCCTTGCTCTTGGAATTGCAATTCTAAGACCCCAAATCAACACCTTTGTGGCCTTCCAGCTTAGTTTGTTATTTGTCTGTGAACACACGCCTAGAGTTATCATAGCCCTTAGAGCATAATGTGTGTTTTGTGTTAGGAATCAGGACCAGGCTTATTCTGCTGCTTCTCCCTGCTTTATGATCTTGTTATGGGTCCTTGACCGATCTTGTGTTTTGCAACAAAAATAAAATTCTTAACTAGGCTCATTTTCATGACTGACTATAAAATTTTAACTTTCAACCCAACCTGTTAACAGAGGGAATGAGCACCTCTTTCTATATACTTGGAATAAATGGAATGAAAACCAACAAGCAAAACAGCTACAAAAATATTGGACTAACTAAAAATAACAATAAAAAAGGTATTGTGTCTAGCCTTAAACTGTGTAAGATTCTTAAACAATCCCCAATATAATCTTTAATGTAATTTTAAAAACGTGTGTTTTTCTAAAACCTTTCATCCCCCTGAGAAATTTCTTTACATTAGAGACCTTTTGATTGTAGAATGGTTATAAAATTCCTTTTAGATATTGGCTATTTTCAGGACAATGGGAGATTAATTGAGGTTTGATTGGTACAATCTGTATTATTTAATGCTATAATCTTTAAATACTTAGTAAATAACATGCTTGATTAAATATGTTAAATACAATAGCTTTGATAAACATTGCAAGAGGATATGGTAATGCAACCCTTCCTTTAGTAGAGCACTATTTTATTTGAGTGGGTTTTTAATCACTAAAAATCAATTCAGTCTTCAGAGATGCATGGACAAACCCTATTGATTTGTCTGGAATTCTCGTGTATTTTTAAGTGTGATGGATGATTTAGTGTAGTGGTTTAAAAAGAAAATTGCATTCTTGGTTTGGAGATTTTGTGCTGGAGAGAGATTGTACATAACAGATGAAATTAGACATGGAAGGCCATCTAGTCTGTTGGGTGACCAAATATTACTGAGTATTTGTGTGTTAGGGTTCTCTAGAGAAACAGAACCAACAGGAGAGATCTCTAAATAAAAGATTTATTAAGGTGTGTCATGCAACTGTGGGAATGAAAGAGTCCAAAATTCATAAGGCAGGCTGTGAAGATAGTAGCTCTGATGAAGGGTCTGGACGAACTCCGCAGGAGAGGCTCGCTGGCTGAAGAAGCAGTAAAAGAATCTCTCTTCTTGATTAAAAGTCTTCAACTGATTGGATTATCTCATTGTGAGAGACACACCCTAGTTGATCATAGATGTAATCAGCCACAGATGCAATCAACTGCCCGATGACTTAATACACCAGCCTTTTGGTTTATCAATCAGCCACAAAATATCCCTGCATCAACAGTCAGGCTAGTATTTGCCTGACCAGACAACTGGGCATAATCATTTAGCCAAGTTGACACCAGACCTAACCATTACAATCTGGCTTCTGTTTCTTGACTGATCAGTGTTTTCCAGTGATTCTTTGTCACATGCCATGTACTTCACAGTCTGTGTATGATGTACGGTAATGTTTTGCACTGCCAAATTTTTAATGAGTTATCATATGTAGATGCTTAGAATAATATCTGGTACAGAATAAACACTTTGTAAGTGTTAGAAATAATTTATTTAATATTTATTCTAAGGTTAGCACAAATGTCAATTTTCTAACTAAGTGAGAATGTGAATTAGGTCAGCATCAGTAACAAGGCAGGTGTATCAGTTAACTTTGCTGCATAATATATCAGTCCAAACTTCAAAGTATAAAAATAACAGCCATTTATTTAGCTCATGATTCTATGTGTCATCTAGTTGGACTGGGTTCAGTGGGCACTTTTTCTGTTTCTGGTTCTTTTCTCTTCAGTATCTAAGGTCAGCTACTAAGTCATCTGGGACTTGAATAATGTAGTATGGGCCCATTTGGTATGGCTTACTTTGGGCCAAAGAATACCTTGAACATGGTTTCATGGTTAGGACTGAAGAGAAATTCACAAGCAAAGTCACAAAGGCTGGCTTGGATTGACCAGAAAATGTGGCAAGTCCAACTCAGACACACTGGGTAGGGAAATCAGTTCTACCTCTTGATGGAAGGAGGTGCGAAATCACATTGGAAGGGATTTGTATGTGGAAGAATGGGAGCTATGACCGTTCTGCAATCTACCAGAGAGGGCAAGATGACTGATGTTGGGAGATAAAGCTGAGAAGGAAGTAGAGGAGTCTGGATGTGTGTGTTTGTATGCATGTGCAAGTGCATCTATTTGGGAGTATAGGATTGGTGTCAGGTGTAAGAAAGAGGGAAGGATCAAAAGTGACTCCAAAGTCATCATACCAGGTGACCTACAATATGGTGACATCATGTAGATAAACAGAAACTATAGTAGGAGAAACAAAACAAAATCACCTTTGATTGTCTAGAGTTTGGGTGGGATATTTAGATGAATATATCCAGTAAGTGGTCCAAACATCCAAAGACACATCATATCTTCAGACACGACATTTAAGATGTGAATACATGTAAATAGAGGAGAGCGATACCAACAAAACATATCATTTTTTTCCCTAGCTACTATCCACTCCCCTTCTCTGGTAACCACGGTTATGTGGCTTCCTTCTGGACCCTCCTTTCTAACTCTTAGTTCATGTGATTTGGGTGAGGCTAATCTCAGCTACATGCTACCCAGGCCTGACCCATCAGCACAATCTGCCCCTCAGGTCACAGCAATTGGTCTAGGGATGGTCACCTGAGTCTAAAGGAACTAAATCTCAGCACTTTGGTAGGAGCCATTGTAGCTTCTTCCACCAAGCAGCCAGTTGGAAAGCCATGGGACTTCTGGAGGCCATCTTAGCCATAAGGTCTGTCTGAAGGCAAAGTCCACCGAAACAAAAGAAGAACTATGTGTAGGTGAGAAGGAGAATGATGACTGACACAATTTATCCCCTGTACCTCCAAACTTTTCAATTTTAGGAACTAATACATTCCTTTTTTTTCCCCCAAAACAAAACAACTTTAGCTTGAATTGGGTTCTGTCCCATTTAACTAACATAACGAGAAAAAAATACAAACTTAGAAAGCAATACCATTCAGGTGAAGAATAAATATTGAAGAATAAGTTGTAAAAGTCACAGAGGGTGGGCCATGGTATCTCAGCAGGCAGAGCTCTTGCCTGCCATATCAGAGACCTGGTTCAATTCCTAATGCCTTTCCATGCAAAAAACAAACGAACAACAACAAACAAAACAAATTTAAAAGTCTACAGAGACAAGCAATTCAAGAAGGAAGAGACTAACAAAAGGGAGGGGCAGCTAATGGTGTCGATGTCACACGTGGAAGAGCAAGGGTTCTGTGGCAGAGTGGTTGACTTGGGAGCCAGGAAAAGCTTGAGGGAGTGCTCCTTGTGACAGAGGGCAGAGAGGAAGGTGCTTGCTAGGGCTAAGGAAACAGTGAGTGATTTCCTTTTTCCATAAAAGTCACTCCTAGTCACTGGGTTTGAAACCTCAGAATCAGCTCTTCTGCCTCCCTCTGCCACAGCCCAGACATCCTAACAGTCACCTTGTCCTGTAAATTCTCCCTCCACAATTACTGGTGGATTTGAAACTTCTTTCTCATTTCCACTGCCAATGGCTCGATCCAGCTCCCTAGCAGTCCCCTCTTGAAACCCATAACGCCCTCTTCACAGCTCCTGTATCAGCAGTCTTATGCCTCTGTCATACTTTAAAAACAAAACTCTGTTGCCCAATTTTTGTGTCTAAGCATAAGGTTGTGAAATAGCCTCACACAATAAGTTTTCATCCCAGAGATCAGCTTTGACTTGCTATTGGGTCTTGGGAAAGATTGGTAACTTCCTCTAGCAGTGGGGCTCTAATCTTTGAAGTGAGAGATTGAACAAGCTGCCCTGACATTCATTGTCTCCTCGCTGCCTAAAAACTAAAATTCTAACCTTGTTATATATATTGTTTTAGCCTTAACTCTTATAGCAAAAGGAAATATTTCTTGTTCCAAAATGTTCCACCCCCATCTTGTATATTCCTACTTCTGTGTTCATTTTACTGTTCATTCTTACTTAATATTAATTTCACCTGGAATCCTTTGTCTTTCCATATGGAAATCCTATCCATCCTCCAAGGCCAAGTTCAAATGCTGTCTGTGAAGTTTTCCTGAGCTTCCATCCCCAGTTGAGAGCCGTCTTACCTCATCTTCTCTGTGAAGGTGCTTTGCTATGTTATGTTGTTTTTTGCACTTATGGCCTGTCTCCTGCCAAACCGTCAGCGACTGGAGGATAGAAGCCCTGTCTTGTTCATTGTTGTAGCCCTCATAATAACTAGCATGGTAGTTAGTTCCCAGGAAATGGCCAAATGAATGAAAACATGTACTTTACTGCTGAGTAGCCATCTTGCAAGTCCCCCTAGGGCAGTCTGATGTTGTCAAGATACTGAGTAGGGCATATAAAAATAAAAGGGTTTCCTGACAGGTGTCACTGGAGCAGGTGCTGACCTCATTCCTATCTGGACCAGGGAGACATCACACAAGTGACTGTTGGGTGAAAGGTGCATGGAGGCCACTTCTGTAGCTCCACGTGGAGGCCAATCCAGTTAACTATTTGCAAGTTAAAGATGAGCATATTCTGGGTGGAACAGAGTGCTCTCTCTCTGCTGCAGCTCTTGACCACAGAGAGGAGTACAGAAAGGCTAGCACAGGAGAATAAAGCATAAATGGAGTAGAGCCTGGGAGAAAAAAGGGCAGGTAAAGAATGGGGACTGCAGAGACAACAGGGCTCCCCATAATCTTTTTTATAGCAAGATTTTCAGCTCCAGGTCTTGTTAACAGCTTGTGGCATGACTGAGTATTGGTAAAGCCATGCCCCTAGTGGCTAGCTAGCATTATGTGGCTCTCTCCTACCTTAAACAGTGAACCCTGGGACCTTCCTCTGGAATTGTCCATTTTTCCACAGGGTGAGGGAAAACGGGTGGCTGTACTTGGGTGAACCTTTGCTCCTTCTTTATTGGCTTCCCTTCTCCACCCACAGCAACTGAAATCATTAAAATCCTGTATAATTAAAATTTCATCCAAGATACATTAGTTTTGTTTGTTGGCCACAGTGGAGTATATAAATATCTTAGAAAGGCATAAAGACAGAGGCTGCTTCCTGCCTGTGGTTTCCCATTTGCACGGGATGCTTTCTGGGGCTGTGTGTTTGACTGGCAGCCTGTGAATGCTGAACTCTCTGTCCCCACTGACCCTCCTGTGATTGGACGGTTGTTCCATAGGTTTATTTACATGCAGAAATTCTTGGATGCGCGTCTTTGTTCCAGTCATTATAGGACATGATGACTCTCTCTCTCTCTCTCTCTGTAGAATTTGGCCTCTTGTTTTTTTGGTAACACTATTGCATACATTTAGATTGAAACATTTAAATAAATGCTTCATTGTCTCTTTTACCTGGAAAACAGGAGTTTATCACCCTTTTATTCATCCTCTATGCCAACATCTGGTTAATTTCTCAGAAACACACTTCACGTTGCTTTTTTATTGCTCAAAAACTCACAATGGTTTTGATTGCTCTGGGAATGATGTTAAAAGTCTATTGTTGGTTCAGTCACTGAACATCTAAATTTTAAGGACATGTCACATGCTGGGAACTGTTGGGAGCTTTCTTGGCATATGGTCCTCAAGCAGCTCTGGGGGTCACAAAGGGATCAGCGTGTAGATCGGTCCCTAATGTGGGGTCCTGGAGTTGTGTGATTGTGGTTGCTTTGTCTCGTGGTCAGTGAATATGTCTCTAAGCCATATAATACCATACTTGGTGTATCATCGTACAGGTTGTGACTTTGCCATCACATTATCTCAATTGTGACTCTTGTGACAGCTTTGGGATCATCATGCATCATGGACTGGGATCCCCCACAGCAGATTTGAGGTAAGGATTTGAGTGCAAGTAGTTTATCAGGGAGATAGGTCCAGGTAAATGAGGGGGGCTGTGAGATGGGAAAGGTAATGTTACCCTGAAGGGTGTGTTAGCAAACCAGTGTTATCAAACCTGGAGCCCAGCTCCTCTGGAGAACTCCGAGAAGCAGCGTGGAACATGCCTCCATTGTCCCAGTTGAGGGTCAAGGTACCTTAACATCATCCATCCTGGGTTCCCAGACATATCACTGCAAGCCGTTCAAAGGCCCCAAACTCTCTTGTCCTTCCATATTTACAACTTATAGACAATGTGTGAAAAGTGAAATTGGTCAGTTATGAATGCCTACAAATCAGTTTTGGATTTAACCAATATTATTAATTAAAATTTATTGAGTACTTATTACATGATAGACATTGATGCTCTTTATATGTTACCTCACTTAATTCTCAGAGCAATGCTTTAAGATGGGTACTGTTGTGATAGATAGAGATGAGACAACCAAAATGTAGAGAGGTCAAATGCATTGTCCAAGGTCACCAAGCTAGTAAGAAGGAAAGCTGGGATCCACCCCCATGCAGATGGACTGCTATGACTAGGTTCTTGACCACTAGGTTGCATTACCTCCAATAAAGCAAGAAAGATAGTGCGTTGACATGGGCAGAATGAATTGCTGAATTGGATGAGGAGATGATAAGATGACAGAAGCTGAGGGCTGAAAGGGGACTTTTAGGTCATTGAAATTAACTAGTCATTAAATGCTTCAATCTCTTTCAAAGTATCTTCATTACACCTTAATTTATATCACTGGGCTCAAGAAGATTTGAGGCAACTTAAATCTCCACCAAGTTGTTGTTCAGCCTTTTGCCTACCTGCTGAGAAGGGGACTACACTGTCTCTCAAGGCTCACTATTCCACTTTGGGGCAAAGCTAATCTTTAGAGCATGTGAATATCTATAAAGTCAAAATATGGTCTTGAAATATCATTGTCTGGAGACTCCAAGTAATCCTTACCTGGCAGAGTGGTTTTTTAAATATTGGAAAACAGGAATCATCTCCTCCCTCATAGTTTCTTCTTTGAGTTAAATAGCCTGAGTTGAGGCACACTTCGTCAGTCCAATTGCTTTCCCCCAGATGAATTTCAGTTGTCACTTTTTTCTCAAGGTTCAAATTTTATATTGGAGACATAGTTTGAAGTAGATGAGGATGATCACTCTTTCCAGTTCCCAACGCAGTACCTCTACTGAGAGAGATTATGGGAGTAAAGTAGAAACTGAACTCTGCCTCCTTTCTGCCACCTCTCAGCCCTTCTACTTACTGCAGGTAGTCAACGTGACATATCCGGGAATGTCTTCCTTTTACGCCAAAGAAAGTATTCTTGGTAGTTTTAGACTTTTTCTCCATTCTTCTCTCACCTTGGCTTTGACATCTCTGGTTTTGTTTCTGCAGGTCTCTTTAGTATTGTGTCCCATGTGTTTTTCAGAGATCATTTATGGCTCTGTGGTCTCATTTTCATTTACTAGGCTTCTCTCCCTTCTTGAGCTATCTCAGTCTGTGAGAATCCCTTCTCTCCTTCTGTTGGGATCTTTATCAGGACCCAAACCTAACCTTGTATCGTATCTCATGTCTCCTAGAAATTCCTCCTCATTAGGCAGAATTAGGTTCAGAGAAGCAATTCTTTTGCACTTCCTTTCCTTTCTGAGAAGGGAATCATCAGCAAGGTAACTTAAATCCAGAAATTTATCAGATGACCTGATTTTCAGATTGAAATTTCCAGCATTTCTGAGTAATTGAAGTTTCTCCTTCCTCAGATAACTTGCCAATGTGCCAATTTTATGATCAGCATCAAGAGTATATTAACTAATTTCTGCAGCATTCTTCCATTGTAGTACCTCTTTCATTTCTCTCTCTGTATGTTACACATATATATGTATCTGCATATATATTTATTATTTTTACCATTAACCAGATTTCTTCCTATAATTTTATTCTTATAGTCATAGACTTCCTCAAAGGCTATAGTGGTTATCTGTCCCAGCTAGCAGGGGTGGCCCTAGTTTACCTTTACTTGTTGTCCCCAGGGTACTTAATAATACCATCCCCTTTTATTTTCAAAAGTGTGCTAGCTTGGACCATTAAGTGTGTGATTATCCTATCAGAGTTTCCTTCCCACATTCTGTATTCTCTTTCAAAATCCAAATTCTAAATTGGAAATAAAGATAAAAACAATATCTGTGACACAGATCCTTCCAGACCAGCACTTCCAATTCTTGGGGATTTTTCTAGTCCTGTGCTCATGACTGTGTGAAACCCAACCATGGCTGCAGTGTGCCATCTAGCTTGACGTGTCTTTTCCTCTAGGGATCACTGACGCCTTAATTTCATTGTACTTGTTGTATGGTTGTGGCCAATCCTCAGCTGGTCTAACTCACTGTCTGTGGGAGGATGGGCTGGCTATACCTGTTCATCTAGGTGAACTAGATTTGAGTGTCTTCTCCCCCTCCTCTTCTTGGTTGCCAATCTGTATCCCAATAATATTTATATACTGAACTATTATTGCCTTTATTTTGTTAGGGGCTCTTTGTTGAGTGTGACAAGAAGGTCTGCAAACAAGAGTTTTCCCCAGCTTTTCACCTGTTCTTCAAGCAGGGAGACCGATTTAGCCAATTGGTGGCCTCCAGCAGGAAAAGCAACCTGGCACAAACCCTACAGGCAATCGAAGCCAGCATCTCTGCCTCTCTTCTTCTTGGAATTTAAGGGATACTGAGTATCAAATCTCTGCTTCTCTCCTAATGCCTCTGGGAGCAAGCTCTTTTTGACCTGTTCAGGTAGGAGAGAAGCAGAGTACCCCAGGTGCCAAGACCTTGTCCTTGGAGACAGATGACTTTAGGCTTCATTCCTCACTTTGTAGCCTCAGACAAGTGACTCTGCCACCAAATCTGTTTCCTGTTTGTAAAATGAGTATAACAATTCCTACTTTATTGCATTTGGGGGACCACTATTGTACACATGACCACTAAATGCATTATGCCTGGGAATTAGTGTCTACTTAATAAATAGTTATTATGCTTGTAATAATAATAACTATTATTGTTAGTTTTAGTGTAAGAATTATAATGAACTATACATTCATCAGGGATTGTCATACAAAGCTGACAACAATTCTAACAGAGTGACACTTGTCGTAGAGCCCAGAGACAGTCTCTGAAGTTGGCCCTGTTCTCCTGAGTTGGTTCTTGGTGGCTTGATCAATCAACCATGAAGAGATGACATGATAGAATTAAAATGATTCCCTGTGTGACAGTATTTTACAGTAGACCTTAATTTTTGTTTTGCAGCATCAACCTCCCCATTTAGCCCAGCAGATAACATCCATTGTAACTTTTTTCTTGAGGAAGAATAACTAACGTAAGGCATTGATGGGAGTAGAGAAAGTAGATCTTGAATTTGTAGCCTGACCTGATGGATGCTCCAAAGTTCTCTTGGTAAGCCTAAGAATGTGATCCTCAAGTTAGATTAGAATTCTTTATTCCCAGTTGCTATTTCCTTCTGGAGGTTAGAGGCAAGACCCCAGATTCCGGACTCTCCTTTTCCCTAGATTCTTGAATCATTTGATTTTCTTCTCATCATAAATTGTTTTCCAGATACTATCCCAGTTGGTAACTTTAAACCAGTTGACCACTTACTAGAAAAGTCTTTTGATGACTCTTCTGTTAGTAAAATTTGAGGATCCTTTCATTCTTCTAGAGCCATCATTACCCACTAATGAAGCTCCATGTTCATATGGTGGTGTTTCTTTTTAGGACCACCCTCATTTTTTATTTTACATTGTCAGATGATCTGATTATTTCTGAATAGTATTTCTGGAGAGGAAAAAGAAAATGGATAAACTGAGACTCACAATTATAATGCTTAAGTGAAGCACCGAAGATCTTACAATGAGTCAGGGAGCGAGACAGGAATGGAAACCACAACTCTAGTCTCCTAAACTGTTTTTCTGACCACTAGACCACACTTCCTTTCCAGACTATGAAACCCTGGAAAAAGGAAGTCAGGCAGAGAATAAATATGGAGGTGAACCCACAGAAACATAAGTTTACTTGTACCCAAATCATGTCATTTAGCAAAAGAAAACAGCAAAACACCCCAGTCTCTTTCCCGTCCTCCAAAATTATAACCTAAACCCACAATAGATATAGAATAGGAAATGAGTCTGTCCTGAATTGACATACTTTTTCCACTTAAAATGAATATGGAAAAATCACCAATTTTTTGGTGTAGTGTGTTTGCTCTCATACCAAAGGGTAATGAATCTAAGCAATTGGTTTTATTTAGATTTAAGACAATATAAATAAACTATCTGTATTGCTTTCATTCTCCACCTAATAAAGACCTCATCAATAAATATTTATTGGGTATTTAAGCTTTTGTGGGAGTGGTAGGTTTACTAGACATACTCATTGTCTTTAAAGTTAAAATTTAGTTGGACAAAGAATACAGACACCCATGTAAAGCTAAAGACAATAAAATTATCTTTATTAAAGGTAATGAGTACCAAATGAGCTGAAGTGATTAACAAGCAGTGTGTGACCGGGCACTGATGAAAACCAAAGGAACGTTGTCTTGCCTGAAGACTGGGTTGAATCCCAACTAATCCACTAGCTAATGTTCAATTTTGTTCACATCAGATCCTATGCAGCAATGGGGTAGTTATAGCACTGGCCTGCCTTGTCTACTGTGTCTACTATTGGTGTGGAGACTAGCCGGGGTAAATGTATATAAAAGTGGGCTGTGAGCTGGAAGAGGGAATATGGGAGGTATCTGAAAGGTGCCAGGGCCGCCCAGACAAGCCTTTCTCCTTTGTTCTTAGGCCCTCCAATTATATAGCTTTAAGCAGCTAGTTGGAGTGCTCAAATGGAAATTAAAACAAGAAATTAAAAACAGTCTCCCTTTGAAATTAGTTTTGGCAATGAGAACAGAAAATAACGTGATATTTTCCTTTTGGCAAGCAGGTCCTTGCCTCATAGTTTGGAATATGTGGGAATGAGAGTTATCTAAACACCTTGTGTGAAATCTTCTGATTACGTGCTGTGAAGAAAGATATTTTTCATTTGAAAAAGCAAGGCGTGAAATTTGGGGAAGCCGAGTCCTCTGTTGACCTGGACAGAGAAAGCTAAAAAACCCTTTGCACCTGTGATTTACACAAAGAGGCAGCCACGACAATAGCGTTTCATGACTGAGACACTGCGGCAAACGGCAGGACCCTGGAATGACCCTTTATGGAACCAAGCTGGAAATTTTGCCTCTGGCTTCCATCTGAGGGAGGAATTGGGTGTTGCTGATGTGGGAAGTTTGAGAAAAAGGCAGGAATTCATTTTTGAAATTTGGCAGGGAAAATTTGCCACAATTATAGTTGAATTACAGTCAAGGAGAACATTTTAATTCTAAGAGGCTAAGTGATTTTCTTGATTGAGGAACTAACTAACCCTAAAATTTTTAAGATTAAAATTCTTTCACCAATCTCTGTTTACATCAAGTGATTTTTAAAATAGCAATAATTCATTACACTTTACATTTAGTTTCACTAAAAAAACCTGACATGTTTCTTATATTTAGTGTGGGGCCCTAATTATTGCATCGAAAGACAACTGTGAAGTAATCTTGCATCTAAAATAAAGCAATTGGGATAAAAACCTTATCTTTCCCTTGGAATAGAGCACAGTCGAATGTAAAGAGTGCTGTAAAGTCTTTGTGCCAGAAGTAGAATAATAGGTGACATTTAGAAAATAATGTCGCTGTGCTTGCCAAGCCTCCAGTGAATATTTTATTGTGAAATTTATATGAAAAGTGTTGGGGGGGGAGGGGGGGTGTTGTAATATTGTGGCGCCATCTAGTGGTGGTGGGCCGCGCTGTCCCTAACCCCCACCGCACTTCCGTCAAACAAATCACAGCCAAAATACAGCTGACTGAACAATTATTTGCAGGCTTTTACTGTTGCCGCTTTCCACTTTGAAAGGCACTGCACGATTGGGTAAAAAGGATGGAGTAGCGTGTAAATGTATTGTGCCAAGAGTCACTGCCATTTTGTTGAGTGCTAGCTAAGTAACAGTAATAAATGCTTTTTGCAATTACTGCATTTAACACTCACACAGACTCTATGAAGGAGATGTTCCTATTTTCCTTACTTTACAGGTGAGGCACAGGGAGCTCGAGTAACTTGCCCAGGTTGTACAACTAGTGTTTAGAGGACTAAAACCTCACCAGTACTGAATTTGCTGGCGTTTGCAGGTTGGTGCCATCCCAGGCTGCTAGGATGCTTTGGAGCAGGTGGCGCTGGGGATTGTTCCACACGTGGAGATGTTACTGGCAGGTCGGGAAGCAGTGGGCAGCATCGATTGAGGCTGGGCTCTCTGCAGTCAGCCGTGAAATGGGTGCAAGTCACAACCCAGCCAGACATTAATGAGCTCTGTGTCCTTGGGCGAATTATGATAACCTCTCAGAAGCTCCGTTTTCTCTTTTATAAAACAGAGATTATAATCCCTTCCACATGGAGGGGCCACTGGTGTTTGGAGAGATCCGTGTGCATGACACCTGAGTTACGGTGGCTATCAAGTTTCTCTTTCAGTTTATTTGAAGGCTGAAATCATACGGTGATCAGAGTCCTCTAACTCTCTTTAAGATATGAAAAAAAAAACACATTCATTTTGGGGATGGAAAAATGGGACAAGAAGGATTTATATGCTAGGGTTCTGTAACAAATCTGGGTGGGCGGGGGAGTAGTGTAACCCGTTCCTCAGCTGTCACTCATGGTGGAAAGAAAGACGGGCTCATTCCTAAGCACACAGTGCTCCTCATGCCAGCAAATCTTGCTCCCGTTTGGAGCCCAAAGGCGGTTCACACAGCGGTCAGGTGGCCTCTTCCAGCCCATGCTCAGGCTGCAGTTGGTGGAGGATTGAGAGCGGTGGTTCTTCCCTCTCAAGGATGTGCCGTCCATTCCTTGGAGGCAGTACATGACTTTCACTTTTTAGTCTCAGGGTGCTGCAGGGGGGGGCGCCACGGTGGGGTCAGCAGAGAAGTCTGTTCCCTTGGAGTTTCGCTCTTCCATCTGCTCACTCAGCACCGTCTGGGTTATGGGTCAGGGGGGATTTAGGTCTGAGGGTGGAAGACTGGTGGTGTCTATAATGGGGGAGGGAGTTTACCTCAGTGTGGCTGGTCTAACAGAAAATCAGTTCCTTTCTACTTCCTAGGATCAGCAGGACAGCCTGACTTCTTCCTGCTTTGCTTGGCATGACTCCAGCCCTGGCCCCACTTTATTATCCTGCTCTTTCTCGCTCTGATATCCTTGAGTACAAAGTTTGCCTCTGGTTAATACCATGATGTCATATCACCTCTAACCCATGATCTGCTCAGGAGTCAGAGATGCCTATGATAAATGCAAGTCTGATCATACCACTTCTTTGTCAGAAGTCATACCAGTGGCTTCCTATTGCTGTTGACTTTTAAAAAGATGTGAAATTTGTCACTTGACCTACCAGGGCCATGTGGGATCTAGCTCCCCCCTTCTTCTGTATATTCATCTTCAGCCTGGTCTCCTGCTCCTCCTTGTATTCCAGATACTTTGTTCCCAGAATGCTCCATGTCATTCTGACTTCGGGACCTTTGTAAGTACTGGACAATCACCACCAGATTTACTCTTACTTATCCATAGACCAGTGGTTCTCAAGCTTTGCTGCAAATTAGGGAGCTTTAAAAAATCCTGGGCTTCACCCCAGAGGAGTTAAATCAGAAACTCTAGAGGTAGAACTCAGGCCTCAGGAATTTTTAAAGCTTTCCAGGTGATTTCAATGTATAGGCAAGTTTTCAAACTAGTTCTTAGCTTCATTTTTTTCCTCTTTGTAAATGTCTAATTTCCATGTCTAGTTTGGATTCTCCCATTACATGCTCTCATAGTATCCTGGATGTTTCCTTGACCAAATTGTAAGCACCAAGGGAGAAGAAACTGTGCCTATTTATTTTTGGATTCCTATTGTGTGGCACAGAGCCTGGCATTTAGTAGGTACCCAATAAATCTCTGTAGAAAGAATGAAATTCTAATGTGACTTTATCACTGCTGATGGGGAGCTGTACTTTGATCGTCTGACTCGGGCACATGAACCCTAATGGTGAAGCCCAGAAGCAGTTCGGTGAAGAGGTGACCACAATTCCATCACCTGGGAAGAGTGTTTCCCTGGCTTTGAGAATGTATTTCTCGTGTGGCCATGACAAGGACCAGAATTATCAAGGGTTACATTTGACCACTGGGCTGCTTTCCCAAGAAAGTATTGACCTATCTGCTAATTTTTTGTTATCATCTTCAGCAGTCAATAGTTACCAACAAATCCATTGCCAACACTCAGCATTCGAAGGCTATTCCCCTTTGACTGTTGAACATTAACAATGAAATCCTTTGACTGTCCAGGATTGCTAGTGTATTTCTTGGTGACCATTCTCTGCTGAAGACAATAAAATAAAAATAAGCTAATAGACCAATATATTTGAAGAAGAAAAGCTATATATAGTATCAATATAACCCTAGAATATGCTTTACAGAGACCAGAAATGGATTTAGTTTATGCTCCCAAATGCTATCTTGGAGAGGATAGCATGTCCTTAGAAGGTTAAAAAAATTGAAGACACAGTTTTCATATATAATGCACTATATATGACATTAAAACCCAATGACAGGACAACCCTAAGGTCCATTTTAGTAGTTGGCATTTTCTTCTCTGTGTTCACTTCTCCAGGTTTGTTGCATTGTATCACAAACATGGAAAAATATCTCACTGAAAGGAAATGTAAGAAGTGGAAACAGCAGTGAATAGACATCTGAAGTAGAATTTACCAATAGATCTTGCTTCTAATCCTTTCTGCAGCTCTGGGATGATTCATTTTATGCTAGTGTCTCAGTTTCTCCATCCTTAGAATGACAGCAATAAAAATTTCCTTTAATTAAGTCTCCATTTTTCTTAAAGCTCTAGGGAAGTTGAGTCCAATGGAAAAATGAAATACTTGAGGATATGACTTAACCTGTGCTAGGAATTTTATAGACAATTCACTAAGGATTTTTTCCAAGTGACTTGCACGGTATGCAAAATATATTTTAAGCTGAACATCTCAGACTGGAAGCTGTGCACAATAACCTGTCCCAAAAACAATTATCACATCAGGACACACCCATTGGGATTCAGTGCTCCTATTTAAAGTCTGTCCAAACACCACAGCCCACGTGTATAATAGCTTTGGCAGAAGGGTAAAAACCAGCATCTGTGAGAACCTTACTTAACTGAGCAGGAAATGGATGTTTTCCATACCAGAGTTTTGAAAGCAGAGAAATACCTATTTTGTGAACAGGATTTATTGTTTCATCCCTATAAGAAGAAGATGTGAATGCAAATGGACAAAATTTAATTCCACAAAGAAATCACAGCTTTGGAGTCCAATTTCCAATGGGAATTGAGGGTGTTTGTGGAGCAAGTTGGCTTGAAAGGTAATCTCCTTAGAACACAGGGACTTTCCTAAGAGTGCAAAAATATTTTGATCTCTCTAGAGCTCAGAAGTTTCAAGTATAAGATTCAGCTCCAGCGTTACCTTTCACAGAAAGTCTTTGCTAATATCTCTTCCCCTTACCCTGTGGGTTAGAAGCTCCTCTTTATGATGCATGTGTATTGCTGGGCTGCCATTTTTTTTTTTATTTGTATGCTGTATGGTGAGGGCCACATTTCATTCTTTTTCCCACGTGACCATCCCCTTATTGCAGCACCATTTGTTGAAATTTTTTTTTTTTTTGGTAGAAGTGCACAGGCTGGGAATCGAACCCAGGTCTCCTGCATGACAGTTGAGAGCCATATTCTTTTTTTTTTAAACATGGGCAGGCACCAGAAAACGATCCCAGGTCTCTGGCATGGCAAGCGAGAACTCTGCTTGCTGAGCCACTGGGGCCTGCCCCCATATTCTTTAAACATGTCCAATTCCCCATTAGATTGTGATTTACTCAAGGCCGAGGATGCTGCCTCATTAATCCTTATTCCAGCTGTATCTAGCACAGTGTTGGTCAATAAATGATTGCTGCGTAAATGAACAAATGAATGAGTATTGTCATTGCCATCTTAGGATTGGTGCTGCGTAGGTGGTAACACTTGGAATCCTAAGCAAATAAAGCTAGTCAAGGGCCACTCTTGTTTATCCATGACTAACTTGTACCACTATCTTGCATCACCCACAGGCGGGTTGTTGGGCCTGTCGGGAAGCGCTGTGGTTCCATGCAGTCAGTGTATTTTGGCCCGATTGGATCCTTGTAGTTGCCTGCTGCAATGATGTGGGCAGGCAGGAGGGAGGGATGGAGTGAAGCCCAAAGTAATTTCTCAACAATGAAAGGCTGTATTGTTCAGGGCCTCTTTTTCCTTACCTTCAAAAGAAAATGCTACTTCACCATTTCACTCCCTAAATCACATTCCCAGAGGAAAGACAGAAAATCACTTAGCAGTGATGGTCAATAATTATTCCAGTTTGGTGTGATTTTAGGGGAAAAGCAGTCTTGGCTCAAGACCCAGGTGGCCTTTGAGCTTTGGTGGCAGATGCAAATGCGACATCTGAGTGATGGGTTGAATGTTTAGACCAAGCAGACAGGCCAGCAGGAGGGTTAGGGGGCTTCCGGCCGAGAGAGAGGGGCTTGACTTAATCACAGGTGCATTGAGGAGGGGCAGAGAAAAAGGGCAGAATCCTTCAAAACCATGATGCGGATTTGAGAAAGGAGATCCAATTTAAACAATAAAAGCAACAAAGATAGGTTGTTTGTTTTTTGCTCAGTTTTCCTGAGCAAGGTGGTATGTATGAGCAAGTTTGTTTTCCAAGGAAAGCTCAAATTAGCCGGACAATATGGCTGCCTTATACTACAATGGTGCATTAAGATGATTCCAATTCTTAAAATACTGAGGTAAACTTTTCTGAGAGAATACTTTTAATTAAAATTGTAGCTCCCATGAATTAAATAGAAATAGATGACTTTACATAACTGAGAAGGAAAAGTTCACTGTTAACACAAAAGAATAGACCCATTAGTATCGATAGTGGAGGAGGGATTTATTTGTAACAATGCAGCTCCCCTGGCCTCAGCCCTAAGAAACAACAGCCTCTGTGACCCCATGCTTCTGTCCTCTAAAACTCCGTGACATTCATCGAGCTGATAAGCAAAACCGAATAGCAGCAGTTAAACCACTTATTCATAAAATGGTATCCTTTTGAGTAGGAAATATATTTAACAAAGCACCCATTTAATATGTTCTCATTGTAACAGTAAAGAATAAATTAATAGTGTCTGTGCTCATACTATAGCTTACTATTTAAAGGTTTATTTTTTAGGCCATGCTTTTCAAACATCATGAAGAGTAGAATGAAAAAAGAGTGCAGAGAGTGCTGCACTCACTGTACACCTGAGATAGGAATTTTTTATTCAGAATGGGAAAGTTCCTTACAGAAGGCTTGTAGGGCAAAGGGAATATGATCTTTTTTTTTTCCCTGCTAACATCTCTCTGTGTCAGGCACCACACTAATCAGTTTATATTTCATTTATTTTTCAAAGCAGCCCTGGAGAGGTCATGTTAGTCTCACCTTACAGATGTCCAGATGTGCAAACAAACTCAGAAAGGTCCAGAGACTTGCCCAGGTGTCACACTTGTCAGTTGATTGGAATGCCAAAGCTGGAGTTCCTAACGAATTCAATATAATGTTTCATACACAAGACCCACAGGAGGCACGAAGCATGTTGGGGATTATCATGCACCCCCACAAGAGAGATGTTCAAGTCCCAACTGCTAGTCCTGGAGGTGTGAACCCACTTGTAAATAGTACTTTTGAAGCTGCTACTGTTATTTAAGGTGCCAAACTGAATGAAGGCTGCCTTAATCCAATATGGGTAACGTCCTTATAAGCAGAGGAATTGGACATAGAAATAGGACCAGAAGTAAGAGAGGTCGAAGAGAGAGGAGGCCATGTTTTGAGGCAGTAATGCAAGCCAAGGAGCCCCAAGGATTGTGGCAAGTCAACACCAGAATGTTACGGTCCCAGAGAGAAAGCATGACCTATTGAGGCCTTAATTTTGAACTTCTAACTTCCAGAACTTTGAGACAATGAATTCCTGTTTTTCAAGCTGACCGTTGTCTGCTTTTTGTTATACCAGCCCTGGCAAACTAAGAAAAAATCTATAAGATGTTTTTACTCTAGTTTAGGAAACAAATTCAAATGTAAGGCAATCGATGCACACAAGAGTGATATTAACAGAATATGCACACTGTCTCTTAGCACACATACTTTTTTTTGCATGCTAACATGCAAATTGGGAGTTCCAAGTTACTTCTGGACCACAATGTTTCTTTCCACAATATTTAACAACAGAAATCACTTAAGACCTATAGTATTTGAAGAGGTTAGATTTATGTGTCTCCTGTGTAGAAGAGAGATCGTCAATTCTCCATAACTGACACGGAGCTGGGGTGAGGGGGAGAATTGTGTAGGAGTCTGAGCGTGTTTGAGGCTGACCTTTTACTCTCCTCTCCCTTCCTAGCCCCAAAAGTAAAAGTGTGAAGGCAAGATGATAAGCCTGGGGTCCTCACAGAATGCCTTTCAAAATGATTCTGCTGTCTTTAAGTGTGCTTTAAAATGTCCTAGAAACAAACAAAAAAATACCCTTTAAGAAATAACTTTATAGTGCTTTGTTACATCCCAAATGCCAATGGGCCATTGAAAGAGCTTGGCATGGAAAGATATTCATTTATTGTTTGTTACATGAAAAAAGAGTCATTGCAAAACAGTCTGGATGGTAAAATTTCACTGCAGTGAAAGACGTGTGGAAGACAGACACAACAACATCAGTAGTGTTTACATCTCACGGAGGTTGAAGGAAATGTAAACCAGGCTGGTTTGCTAAAAACCTCAGGTTTCTCCTTGGGCTGCTTCCATATTCTCCACTAGTCGGTCCTGGGGGAGGCCTATCTGGAAAAGCCTTAAGAAAGAGACTGAGAAGTGAAATGTCATCATGCATGTCGCTTTCATGCATGTTCAATGTACTTGGAAAGGCAGAGACACAAGCCAAGGAACCTCAAGGATGGTTGGCAGCCAGCATCAGGCTGTACAGATTGTGGGAGAAAGCAAATCCTGCTGGTATCTTCATTTTGGACTGCTTCTAGCATCAAAACTGCGGACCAATAAATTCCTGTTTTTAAGCCAATGTATTGTGCGGTATTTGTTATAACAGATCTGGCAAACTAAGATACCATTTTTTTGCCTGGTTTCTCAGCGTAGTCTGTATTTCAGCAGACTTAGGACTTTTCTTGTGATCTGAAGTCCCTATATCCAAAGGAGGATCTGAAGTCTGAAGTTGCAATTTCTGAAGTTATTGACCAACTGGAAAATACAACTTGAGCTGATTTCCACTCACTGGTGCTTCCTTTCTTGTTTCTAAATTGGACCTTGGCATAGCGGGCCTTCAGCACCCTCAGGGGGAAGCAGGGGTGCCAGAGCCCCAGGATGGGGTCAGTGGGCAGTGCTGCCTGTGGGGCTGTGTGGTTCTGGGCAAGAGAACTCACCGTGTCCAACCCCGCATCTAGTCAAGGGACCTGGAAAACCTCATGCCTTGGCCAAGCATCTGAAATTCAGTCAATGCTTGAACTTCAATTTTCCTAACTCAGTTACCAGTGTAATTTTCATGTGTACTTTGCAAAGAAAGATTTCTCGAAAGTGATGACCAAAATAAAAATTCAGAAGCATTAAATACACAGTAACAAAGGAAACAAAAAATGGAAGTGGGGGAAAGACACATTCATTAATGAAGATGTGCTCATAAACTGCCTTTCAGCAAATATTTTCCAAGGGCCTGCTGTGGAAGAACCTGTGAAGCTCTTGTACGGTATGATGGTTTGGAGCTGTATGTACTCCAGAAAAACATGTTCTTAAACTTAGTCCGTTCCTGTGGGTTTGAACTTTTAAAAGTAGGACCTTTTGATGAAGTTATTTCAGTTAAGGTTTGGCCCATCTTATTCAGAATGAGTCTTAATCCTCTTTCTGGAGTCCTTTAGAAGAGAATAAAATTCAGACAGAGAGAGAAAGCTATAAAGGGAGCCGTCTGAAGCTGAAAGTCAATGGACCCTAGAAGAGAAGAGAGAGGCCAGAAGAAGCTGCCACATGCCTTGCCATGTAACAAACTAAGGAGCAAGGATCGCAGCAGCCAGCTCTAGAAGGCCACAGTGTTTGGGGAGAAAGCATCCATTTAATAACACCTTGATTTGGACTTTCTATCAGCCTCAAAACTGCGAGCTAACCATTGTTTAAGCTCACCCACTGCATGGTATTTGCTTGAGCAGCCAAAGGAAACTAAAACAGATTTAAACAAGAAACATCCATACTCCCTGCCCTCAAGGCACAGGTAGGGAAGGAACACGAGCAAAATGTTCTAGCTGGTGGGATAAGGACTATCCTGGAAGTATTTCCCGGTGCAGTGGAAAAATGAGTGGGAGCTTATTGAGCTTTCAAGGACAGGTGAGTGGGAGTGCTCCAGCCCCAGGTGTGGTAACACGTAGGGCTATGGGGGCAGGACAGGGTCTGCCCCTGTCTGGGAACCGTGAACTCTTTGGCCAAGCTGGGGATGCGGGGGTGTTGGAAGAGAGGTGAGCTGGTAGGATCCAGGATGAGAAGAGGCTTCAGACCCTGCATTGGGATTTAGGTCTCTTTCAGTAGGCAAGGGGAATCCTTTAAAGAACGTAAAGCATATAGGAAGGTCAGCTGGCGTGGAGGAGGACAGCTGCTGGGTTGAGTGGTGTTAGTAGGCTGTTGCAAGAGTCAATAAAAAAAAAGAATGAGGAATGAGAAAGGCACACACAATTGGTGGACATGGAAGGCAGGGGTGAATTAGAGAGAACTTCTAGTGTAGAATCAGGGGACTGTGACTATTGGAAAGAGAGAAGAGAGTAACGGGGGAGTCTGGACTCTGTGATATTTAGAAGACAGATTTATTAAACTACCTCATGACAGATGCGATGCTGGACATTGAGTACTCAATGGTGGGCAGGATAAATCTGGTTCCTGTCCTCGCCAAACTAGTGAGGTGAAGATGAAACACAGCCAAACACACGTTTAAAATGAAATATGATGAGCGTAATAATGGTGACAAGCCTTCCAGATTTCTGTCAGGAATGTGAATACGAAACACTATTTCCTACTGTCGTTAGAAAATAGGAATAGTTTTCCAAAAGGGAGTCTTCTGAAGGGGAAGAAACAAACATTGAGGACTTTTGTAAATCCCCAGCTCCCGGTTCGTCTTTTGAGTCTATATTTGAGGAACAATGTTGCCCTCTAGTGTTCAAGTCTATTTCTATTTCATGATGGGAAGTTTGGAGAAGGAGCCATGTTTGACAAAGACAAATTTAGCTTATTACAGTGGATCTCCGATGCATTTTTGTAAGTGAGCCTTTCAGTTTGCACAAAGATGAAAATATCACTAGTGTTTTCTTTTGGTTATTCTAAATAAAACATCAATTGGAAGAGACCAGGACAAAAGACCATTTTGAACAACCATGTGGAAGCTCATGTACCTAGGAGATCCTTGATTCAGGGTCACAGCCAGCATAAGATTTAGTAATAACAAAGCATGGTTTGCACTGTCCTCAGACATTTGTTAAATCCTCAGGGTTGCCCTTGGTTGGTTCAATCTGACATAATACTTAAGTGGTTGGTGAAAAAGTCAATGACAATGATAGGTAAATTAGGTGCAAGAAAAAGAAACTTATTCTAATTGAAGTTGGGAAACTGTGCTGATTCTGAACATGGGTAAAAATGAGTTCAGTGCAGGTTGGCTTGTGTTATCAAAAGATAAATCATGAGTGATTCACCAGAAAAAGTCATCTTAGAGAAAACTTGTCAAAAATTCTCATATAGATATTTTAAATTTCTCTTCACTTCAGATATTTTACTTCTCTCTATTTTGCTGCAGATGTATTTGACAGTTAAATAAAACAGTATATTTTAGACAGGGCAAGGATTTATACTCAATATGAATTGTTTAGATTTTGGCTTCATTAAAACCAGTTTTTTCCAAGACAAGTTTATTCTTTTTTCTCATCTTGCTATGAATATGACCAAATAAATTTTTGTCTTGAACTCTCTAGGCTAACGATTAAGGAGACTAAAAGAATATTATTCGCTATAAATTGAAGGAAAGGTCCTTATGGATTGTAAACCTGGCACCTTATAGATGGGATTGATCTACAGTAAGTAATTCACTCAAGTACTCTCTGGCTTGTGAGAATTTGTGTAATAAGAAGTTCACACCACTGGCAGCCAAACATACCTAAATGAGTCTTGGATTGGTCACATTTGGTTGAGAAATTGGGCAAGATATCTAATCTGTCAGTCACAAGTTCTGTAAAATGGGAGAAGTAGTATAATTACCATGATATTAATTTTATATGTCAATTTGGCTAGGTTGTGGTGCTCAGTTGTTTGCCCAAATACTGGCTAGGTTACTGTAGAGCTATTTCATTGATGGGATTAGTATCAACAATTAATTGATCTTAAGTAAAGGAGATTGTGCTCTACAATGTGGGTGGGCCTCATCCAATTGGTTGAATATCTTAACAGCAAGAAATGAGGGTTCTAGAAGTCAGAAGAATTTCTGCCTCAAGACTTCAGCCATCAAATGTTACTGGAATTTTCAGTCTGTTCACTCCCACTAAGGAACTTGGACTCAAGACTTCACTACCCACCTTTACTGGAATTTCCAACCTGCATGTGGCTTGCCCTATAGAATTTAGACTTGGCCAGCCCCACAACTGTGTGGCCAATTCTTTATAATCTCTCTCTCTCTCTCTCTCTCTCTCTCTCTCCACACACACACACACACACACACACACACACTATTCTGTTGGTTCTGCTTCTCTGGGGAACCCACACTGATACACTTACCTCCTGCTAACGTGAGGATTGAATGGGATAAAGCATAGAAAGCATTCAGCACAAGGCCCAGCACAATGAGAATTCAGTATGTGTTCATCATTAGCAAAGGAAAACACGACATAAGAAAATACACCACACGTCTTTTGTATAGTGAATTTGCTAACAAATAAAAAGATACTCCTGGATAAAATCAGAATCAATATTTTCCTTTGGAATTATTTCAACCACAATATCAAAATATATTATAGATGCCCAAGTGAATTCCATAACCCACACTACAGACCCTCATTCTATCTCTTGCAGACAAAGCAGACATTTTTGTTCTCTGAAATGAACAACTCACCCATTTCTATTCCTTCAAGAATTGCCTCAAAACTTTTGTTAACAGTTGTGAATCATTTATATAATTAAGAGTGAACACTTCCATAAGAGTAGATCGTGTCTTGCTTGTGAATATGATTCATTTTCTTGACACTTTAAAAACTTCTTTTGCCTGTAAATTTCTAGTTTATCTATTGTTTTGAATTATCTGCCTATTAAAGTTGATCCCATATCTTGCCTATAATTATTTTTCTTATAATAAACTTTGGAAAACTCTTTCAATTACTTAATTTTTTTTTGAGTGTATGTGATGGTTTGAGGCTGTATGTATCCCCAAAATGTTCTTAATTCTAACCCATTCCTGTGGGTGTGAATCCATTGTAATAGGACTTTTGATGAGGTTACTTCAGTTAAGGTATGGCCCAGCCCAATTAGGGTGGGTTTTAAAGCTGTTACTTGAGTCCTTTATAAGCAGAACGAAAATCAGACAGAGTGAGAGAAAGCCACAGGAAATAAGATGCTGAACACCAATGGAATCTGGAAGAGAAGACCAGGGGACACTGCCATGTGCCTTGCCATGTGCAAAACTAAGGAACAAGGATCCCAGAAACCAGCCCCCGGACACCCCAGTCTTCAGGAAGGAAGCATCACCTGGAAAACCCTTGATTTGGACTCTTCCCCAGCCTCAAACCCCAAGTGAATTCCCATTGTTTCATGGCATTTGCTTGAGCAATCAAGGAAAGGAAAACAGTGTTGTTTTGATTTGTAAAGCTGCCAGAATGCAATATACTGAAATGGTTCGGCTTTTACAATGGGGGTTTATTCGTTTACAAATTTACATTTTAAGGCCATGAAAATAAATTAAGGCATCAAGGGGGAGATGCCTTCTCTGAGGAAAGGCTGCTGGCATCCAGAGTTCTTCTATCATATGGGAAGGCACATGGGGGTGTCTGCTGGCCATTCGCTCCTGAGTTCTGTTGCTTTCAGCTTCTGATTCCAATGCTTTCTCTCTGAGCATGTGTAGTGTGCCACTTGAAACCATTAGGCACCCCAGAAAAACCATGTTTTAATCCTGATCCAGTCTTGTGGGGTCAGACCCATTGTGTAGGATGGAAGTTTTAATTGGATTGTTTCCCTCTGATTGTGGGTGTGAAGTTTGATAAGATTACTTACATGGAGATGCGACATGCTCCATTGTGAGTGTAAGCAATCCAGAACCCAGAGTTGTGTCTCTGAAGAGCTAAGTGAAGGACCACAGGCACTTAGAGAGGAACCACTGGCATCAGAAGCTAGAAGCAATGAAATTAGGAACAAGGACAAGCAGACACCAGCCATGTGCCTTCCCATATGACAGACATCAGCCCTTCTTGAGTCAAGTTATCTTTCTCTGGGTGCCTTAGTTCAGACATTTTCATGGTTTTAGAACTTCAAACTTATAACTTAATAAATTTCCTTTTTAAAAGCCATTCCATTTCTGGTATTGCATCCAGAGCATTAAACTAATACACATGGGTTCTCTCTTAGCACCTCTGGAGTGTTTCTCTCTGAGCTCACTCTCTTAAGCTTCTCTTATCCTTATGAAGGACTCTAGTAAAGGATTAAGACCCACCTTGAATGGGCTGGACAAACATCTTAATTGAAACAATGTAATCAAAAGGCCCCATCCATAATAGGTCTCTACTCAAAATAGTTCTCCACCCACAATATCTCTATATGCACAAGAATGGATTAAAAGAACATGGCTTTTCTGGGGTACGTAACAACTCAAAACTAACAGAAATTTGCTCTTCAGTCAATGTGGGATGGGGACTGAAAAGGTGGTCTCAGCCTGATCCAATATAATGTACATCTCTACTACCAAGGCCCATTCTCAGAGTTCATGGGAACTCCAGCATAGTGTGTACTGTGATTGGAAGTGACTCTTTTCTGCAGCACCAACCCTGGTCATTCTCTGCTTTACTGAGGACTCTTTCAGCTGAGAGTTATAAGAGTACAACAAAAAATTGTTTAGCAACAAAAGGAATTTATTGGTTTGAGAAAAAAGTCTATTAATAAATAGGAGTTACTTTGATCTAGATGCTCAAACAATACTATCAGGATGCTTTTTTCATATCAAAAGTTTTATTAAATAAAAATCATTAAAAATGTATCACAATTCTTGATATTCTCACAAGCAGTGTGGACAACCAAAGCTATAGGATGAGCCCCAAATCTTGGGGTTTGTTCATATGAAACTTAACCCCACAAAGGATAGGTCAAGCCTACTTAAAATTAGGCTTAAGAGTCACCCCTAAGAGAACCTCTTTTGTTGCTCAGATGTGGCCTCTCTCTCCAGCCAACACAACAAGCAAACTCACCACCCTCCCCCTGTCTATGTGGCTCAGAAATCCTGGAATGAGCTGAGACTCAGCATCAGGGGATTGAGAAAACATTATTGACCAAAAGGGGGAAGAGAGAAATGAGACAAAATAAAGTGTCAGTGGCTGAGAGATTCCAAACAGAGTTGAGAGGTTATCCTGGAGGTTATTCTTACGCATTAAATAGTTATCACCTTGCTAGTCAAGATGTAGTGTAGAGGCTGAAGGAAACTGCCTGAAAATGTGGAGCTGTGTTCCAGTACCCATGTTTCTTGAAGATGATTGTGTAATGATATAGCTTTCACAATGTGACTGAGTGATTGTGAAAACCTTGTGTCTGATGTTCCTTTTTTTTTTTTTTTTAGGAAAGACAGAGAGAAGGAAGGAAGGATAGAAGGAAGGAAGGAAGGAAGAAAGGGAAACATCTTTAAACATTTTTCTTGTTTTATTGTATTCTGTTTCTCCGTTTTTTGTTACATGGGCTGGGGCCGGGAATCGAACCGAGGTCCTCCGGCATAGCAGGCAAGCACTTTGCCCGCTGAGCCACCGCGGCCCGCCCTGATGTTCCTTTTATCTACCTTATCAACAGATGAGTAAAACATATGGAATAAAGATGAATAATGGGGGAACAAATGTTAAAATAAATTTAGAGTGAAATGCTGGTGATCAGTGAGGAGGAGGAGTGGGGGTTATGGTATGTGATTTTTTTCTTTCTTTTTGTTTCTTTTTCTGAATAGATGCAAATGTTTCAAGAAATGATCATGATGATAAATATGCAACTATGTGATGATATTGTGAATTACTGATTATATATGTAGAACAGAATGATCAAAAGTTAGAATGTTTGCATTTGTTTGGTGTTTTTTTGGTATTTTAAAAAAATAAAAAAATTAATAAAAAATGTATCACATCTATTACTTACATCTGAAGAACAAACTAGTTTAAAAACACCCATTTTGTTTTTTGATTTTTAACTTTTTTTAATTGTATAGTATAGCATATATACAAAACAAAGAAATAAAGAAGCAATAGTTTTCAAAATACTCTTCAGCAAATAGTTACAGGATAGATTCCAGAGATTGTCATGGGCAACCAAATGATCCACTCATATTTTTCCTTCTAGCTGCTCCGTAATATAGGAAGCAAGAGGGTTAAATATTTTTAATCATCACAATCAACTTTTTTTTCCCTTTTTTTTGGTGAAAAATAACATATATACAAAAAAGCTATAAATTTCAAAGTACAGCACCACAATTAATTGTAGAACATTTTACATGGGTTATAATTACACAATTTTAGGTTTTTACTTCTAGGTGTCCTAAAATACTGAGATTAAAAGAGATAGCAATTTAATGAATCAGCATTCATATTCATTTGTTAAATCCTATCTTCTCTGTATAACTCCACCATCACCTTTATCTTTCCATACCTCTCTTTAGGGGTGTTTGGGCTATGGCAATTCTAAATTTTTCATATTAGAAGGGTCTGTCACTAATATGGGGTAGGGAGATGGAACTATCTGATGTTCTGGAGAGGCTGGGCGAGGTTTCAGGACTTACTTGGACCAGGGACCCATCTGGAGGTTGTAGGTTTCTGGAAGGTTACTCTAGTGCATGGAACCCTTGTGGAATTTTATATATTGCCCTAGGTGTTCTCTAGGATTGGCTGGAATGGTCCTGATTGGGGGTTGGCGGGTTATGATAGGTAGCAAGGCCTAATTGAAACTTGCATAAGAGCAACCTCCAGAGTAGCCTCTTGACTCTATTTGAACTCTCTCTGCCACTGATACTTTATTAGTTATACTTCTTTTCCCCCATTGGCAGGATGGAATTGTTGATCCCACAATGCTAGGTCTGGATTCATCCCTGGGAGTCATCTCCCACATTGCCAGGGAGACTTTCACCCCTGCATGTCATGCCATGTAGAGGGGAGGACAATGATTTCACTTGCAGAGTTGGGCTTAGAGAGAGAGACAGGCCACATCTGAGCAACAACAGAGGTCCTCTAGAAGTAATTCTTAGGCATGCCTATGGGTAGTCTAAGCTTCTCCACTACCTACATAAGGTTCACAAGAGTAAGCCTAATGATGGAGGGCATGGCCTATTGATTTGGGTGTCCCTAAAGTTTGATACAGTATCAAGGGATTCTCTGATGGTAAGGTTTAATAGTTCTATATTCTTTCTCCCATCCCTCAGGGGACTTTGCCAATACTTTTTGATTATCTGCTTAATATACTCTAGGATGTTTCCAGACATTACTGTAATCCATACAGGATTAAAGGACCTCTTTCTTATTCTGTGCTCTCTGTGTTTCAATTGTGTAAATGAGCTATACAGATAGGTTGAATTAGATTATGCACTACAGAAAATTTCAGTTCCAGATCAAATGAAACTTTCTTCCACTGGTCTCAAAGAATATGTGTGATTCTAAAATATAGACACTGTCTTCCTTACCCTATGTTCTGAATTACTTTAACCCCAACCTGTTTGGCTTCATTCTTATCTCTATATATCAGGTTATATATAAAAAACAGCCAGAAATAATAATCACCACTCCAGACTTAATGTGTCGGCTCTAAAAGCTTACAATCTAGGCCCCTGTTTTCTTATAAGCATTTTCTAAAGGCGACCATACCATTCTTGTTCTTTTGTTTCTGGTTTATTATGTCTCACCAAATGTCCCACATGTTAATTACATTGTTGCATGCCTCACAATTAGGTTCCTTTTTGTAGCAGCACAGTCGTTCATAAGTATACACCATGGTTCGCCAATCTACTTCTCCATCAGTGCATACTTCAGCCACCTGCATTCATTGGGCATCATGTAAGCAAGTAAAATTTGCCATTAAATGTACTGAATATAAGGCTTTTTCCCTTTTCCGAAGTCTGTCCCTATTTTTTATCATGTTTTTTAATGTTCTATTTAATGTCACTCTCACTTGGGCCTGGGGATATTCTCCATGCAAGTCCAGACCCTCAAAGATGGTCAAGGGCCCCACCTGTGACTTGACAGATTCCCTTCCCACAAGCTGTCAATTGCTCATGCAATATGCCATGCCCTGGCCTGGAGGGAGGAAGTCAATCTCCTTTCCTTACAGGCCTATTGCCCCAACACATGGTAGATAAAACACAATTTAGGGATTATAATCTCCATGCTGGGATGTGCTCAATCCCTAGATTTGCAGTGGGGGAGAAGCTGCCTAATGCACAAAGTGCTGTCACGCTAAGGGGAGACACCTACCCAAGCCCTTCCCTTCCTTCCCCTCCCCAATTTGCTGTGGGGCACATACATCCAACTCTGAGTCTCCCACTCCTGAGCCCAAATCCCCCTGGGGGCAGAGTGAAGCAGCAGTTGCTGGTCTAACGGCAGGGCTAGGACACCAGGAACAAGGAAGAATAAGGGGAATTGGCAGGTAAGGAACTATCTTGGGTAGAAAAGGAGGTGATAAGAGGCAAGATTGGCCATAAACTGAGCTCCTAAGCCTAGGGCATGCTCCCCTGTCCAGTTGAACTTTACTTAAAAAATGCAAATTAAAAAATAATATTAAAAATTTCAAGATGGTGAACACAGAGCATAAAACCCCACACTGGTTGCATGCCCGTGATGGTGGCCACGGTCCTAGGTTTGTTTTCTTCCAGATTTTCTTCTCCGTTAGGATCTTGCCATTCTGCATCTACAAATGGATCTATCCATTCCAAGCAATAGCCTGTAGGTCAAAGACTCAGTCTTGAAGGGACATCTTGTTCTGCCCAATGTCTTAGTTTGGCTGAGATGACATCACAAATACAAACAAATGGGTTGGCTTAAGCAACAAGCATTTTTTGACTCAAAGTTTCAGAGGTTTTCTCCCAGAGTTGGTAGCATTCTGGTACTGGCTGCTGTCAGTCCTTGGGGTTATGTGGCTTGAGTCCCTGATTCCCATCATATGGTAATTGTCTCTCCTTTCTAGTTGCTGTGACCTTCCAGTTCTCGTTATAAGGCCTCCAGTATTTGGATTAGGAACATATTTAAATTGGGGGACATAATCCAAACCATCATAGAATGCCATTTGGATCTTTCAAAACATGTTCTTCCCACCTGTAAAACATACTTGCCCAATCCCAGCAACCCAAATCCTTAAATTATATCAATTACAATTCTTAGTACAAAGCCTCATTAAAATCTGTTATGGGTGTGGTCCATTCTGTGGCAAAATTCCTCTTCATGTGTGGACCTGTAAAAACTAGAAAACAAATTAGCTGCTTCCAAAATACAACGGGCCAGGTATAGAATAGATATTCCCATTCCAGAAGGGGGAAATTGGGAGAAACATAAGGGTTACAGGCCCTAAGCAAGGGGGCCCAAAAAACAGCAGGATAAAGACCATTAGACCTTAAGTTCTGAGAGTCACATGTGGATTGATATCCTAGGCTTGCTAAAACAACAGCCTAAACCCCTCCAGGTACTGGGGCAGCAAATCATGCTCTCTTCAAATGCTGGGGCATAAGCCCCACTCTTTCCCAGACTGTGGAATGGCAACCTCTCTCTGTTCAGAAACTGCTGTATAAGCTTCACTCTGTCTATGTGTTAGGGTGGTGGCTGAATTCTCCCTGAATACCTGGGCATAGATGTTACTTTCTTCAAGCTTTGAAGTGGCAGCTGGACTTGCCCTGAATGATGTGGAAGCCTCACCCCTTCAAGTCCCAGAGCAGATGACCTGCCCCTCCAAACTCAGGAGTGAACTCTCTACCTTTCCACACACATGGTAGGGCCCTCTCTCTTGGCCTGAGGAGCTCTTTTCAGTCCATACCTCAGTTTCCACGGTTCTTCCTTTGAAGTCATTTTTTCCTTCGACTTGCCCTGACTGTGTCCCTTTCAGTCAGGATGATGGTGCTTCTGTTTGTATAAAATTCTAAAAAACTTGTTGGTTTTCCATAAAGTTCAAGGGGTACTAAACCATTAGACAAGAGGATTTTGCACAGATATTTCCTAGACAACTGCATTTGCAATCATGTCTTCCTCTGAGATATATGACTAGATCCATGTTCAGCCACACCCTCTTGAGCAATTTTTTAGCCACTTTCATAGGAAGCCTGTTCTGAGAAGTTATCTCCTAGGCTTAGTGGAGGCATGCTAGAGATGCTTCTGGTCCTGATCTCGAAGCATGTTATCTGGAGAAGTTTATTGCTTATAAGTTCTGTCTTCTATTCAACATCAGAACACAATTTCAGCCAGTTCTTTGCCCCTTTATAACAAGAATCTCTTTTCTTCCAGTTCCCAATAATACATTCTTCATTTCCTTCTATGCTTTCACCAGAAACACCTATAACATCCATATTTCTGTCAGCGTTCTGTTCATAGTGAATTGCGTATTCTCTAGGACAAAACAAACTTTCTCTTTAGCTCTCACTTATGTCTGAGCCCTCACCAGAAATGCCTTTAACACCTATATCTCTATTGACAGTCTCTTCAAAGAAAACTAGGGTTTTTTTCTGGGGGAAGAACCTCATAGTTCTTCCAGCCTTTACCCGGTACCCAATCCCAGAGCTGTTTCCACACTTTTAGGTATGTTCAACAGCAGTATGCCACTTTCCAGGATGAAACACAGTCCTAGTTTCCTAAGTTGCTATCACAAATACCACACAATGGTTTGGCTTAAACAACAAGCATCTATTGGCTCATAGTTTCTAAGGCCAGAGGTCCATCAAAGTGTTAGCAAGACCATGGTTCCTCCTTGCAATCCTTGGGGTTTCTTGTCTTGTATCTCTGCTTTCCATCACATGGAGATGTCCCCTCTTTCCTAGCTCCTGTGACTTTCTGATTCTCTTTATAAGGCCTCTTGCAATTTGGATTAATATTAAGAACATGTCTAAATTAAGGCACATGATTTAATCTACTGCACCATGCTTTGGGTGTTTCTAGACCTGTGCCTTTTTGCTGGGCTCAGATTTTGTTGAGAGAAGTTCTGACTTTGACCTTACCTTTGACACTTGCTGTTTCTTAGAACCTAAAGAAGTTATGGAAAAGAAGACCCAGTCATCTTTTCATGAAGAAAAATAACCTGTAGCTGTTGTCTGGGGTCTGGACTGAGTGAGGTAAGAAGGAATTACCACTACAGTTTAGAGCATGCCCCATTGCTTTCAAGTGTTCAGAGCCTAGTTCATTGTGTAAGGCAAGGGGGAAATGAAATACCCCTGTTAGCCATTCTGACACTTTCTTTTTATTGTAATCCACTTTGTTTTGTAACTAGGGTTTTGTATATGCTTTGTAAATCATATTGCTGAGTCGTTTAGTTTATATTTTCTAAGATACCCCTCTAGGTTTTAAAAAATTTCATGTGTTGTTTTCCAAGTTTCTGCCTTAACCTTGATTGACTTGAACTTTTGAAAGGTATTTCTAGCAGTGTTTGAGTCAGCATCTTCTTACTATCATTCTTGAGTTAGGATTTGGGAATGAAGGACAAGAGAGGAATATTTTCTGTTTTGAGCCACATTGGGTTAGTGACAAATGATGTTGTGACCTAGTTGACATTCCTTGTTTTGAGGATAATGTCTTGTGATTGATGTTTTACTATCTCTAACTTTTGGAATTCCAAGCAGCTTGAGTGTCTGTGGCTATGTTGTGGGTTCCCAACCTCTGAAAAGAAAAATAATAACAATAAAAGTATAAAAACATTTTTACTTCCACTTACTTGGTAATGTGCTAATTTAAGCATTGTTTTTCATGGGTGGAATTATTGTACCTATCCAGTTGAGTTGAAGAGGATAAAGCCAGTGAAATCTCTGTGTATTATCTGTCTGATTTTGGAATTACTCAAATAACCCATAATCTTGCCCAGAAAGGACCCACACCTTCACCCCCCTGTTGAGGCTTTGCGACCATATAGTTCACTGATGATTGTTTGCACACATTTGTATTTCTGCACTATATCTGATGCACTAATAAACTCCCTTGCGAAAACCAGGCCTTTCAGATGGGCAGTAAATTAGGACAGTTTTAATATACTTTTTTTTCCTGGGGTCTCAAATAATCCACTTTAGACAGTTTTTCCTTAAACAGATTTTGTAAGACGTTCATGGAAAAATTACATTTAATTTTCACCAGTTTTCCTCATATAATCACGTATTTTAACTAAACAAGCATATATTTATTCCACTTAATGCATAGTAGACAAAGTAATTTGCCTCTTGACTTTTTTTCCTATTAAACTTAATATATTTCCTTTAGATAAAGGTTTACATTGATGAACTTTTTGTTAGCTTATGAAAGAATAATCTTTGAATTCTTGTTTCAAATTTAAACTCTTCATTTTGAAAATAGAGCCATTCAGAAAACACCTGTTACGGTGCATAATGGTTGTTTAATAATATTGAGAGTAGAGAGGGCATGTAAACCAAGTGAAGAGAATTCTGGGAGAAGAAGGCTGGCTTTGAGCTAGTCAGAATCATGCCATTAATTGAGGCCTTTTATTTAATAGTTTTCCCTCTGTAAATACAGCTAAGAAAACAATGTCAACCCCACAACATCTGATGGTAATATAGAAAATACACATAAAATAGAAGGTACACATCATTTGACTTTTACAGGAAAAAAAAAGTCAAAGCTTAAGAATAATCTCCAGATGACTTCAATGGAATAAGCTTAGTAGCTTTTTTAAAAAACAGGAAAATGTATCTAATACATGCATTGTTTCATTAACCAACTTAGCTACACTGTCGTCTTTGCTTGCAGAAACATGAAACTTCTTTGGAATTAGGAATTCATGGTTACATGACCAATAGTTTTGTTTTTTAGATTACTAGGTTGAAAGTATTTTCATGGGAAAAGGTGAATATAAGAGTAGAGGGAGACTAGGAGGAACAGTTTACTGGAGGGAGGCACTGACACTTCCACTATAAATTATCCCTCTGTTCCTCCATTTTAAATCCATAAGGCATATTCCTTCCCTTTCCCAAGGAAAGGTTTGGTTCTTCTGGCTTGAAATAAAATCTGAAAATAGAAATAGTATGTCAGGAACCCAAAGTGGGGCCCACTCATTCTTGTATAATGAGAAAATGCAACTCTTGTAGGGGAAAGTGATTTCAGTGGCCTGGAAAGAGGTTCTTTGGAATTGTTCTCATACCTGGATTTTAGTTTTACTTTTAGACTTTTGGGACACAATACATTCAGTTGGAATTGACTGAATAAACTATTGATAAGACTTTACTGGCTCCGTATGAAATGGGGTCAGCTCCTGAAGTTCAGGTGAGTGACTAAGTCCTCTTGGGTCATCCCCAATCTCATTAATGACCAGTTTTGGATGCTGCCTAAGACTCCCAGACTGTCAGCACATTTGCCTAGTGCTGCAGACACAAAGGCAAGTGTTCCCAGCTCAGGGGTGCTGGGGATCAGGCTGCTGTTTGAGACATTTTGAATGTAATAGTGTGAATAAGACCTTATCTCCCACAAATCAGTTCTGGCATGGGGGAAAAAATGCAAGCAGCCCTTCCCAATGACTTGTTTCAAAGGAATGGAATTTAGGTTCGTATCCAAGATCAGTGAAAGGCTCCAGATAAAACACGTTTTCCCATACCTTTTTACAGCTGTAGTGTTATAAAGCACTTCATATAGTGTCTTAGTCAAAAATGACTTTTGCAACACTGAGGACAGGTTGCATTATATTGCTGGCACTGTGCAAGCTATTGCTCTATAAAAAATTTAATTTTCTGTTTGAAGATACAGCAGACCAAACCCCAAAAATGTGTGTCTCTTTAAAGAGATATCAACATCTGTGTCTCTTGTAATCTATGTTCTCTTGTCTTTACCACAGTTGTTCTCAACTGGAGGTGATTTTGTTTTCTAGGGGCATTTAACAATGTCTGGTGACACTGTATTTTAGTTTGTTAGGCTGCTATAATGGATACCACACAATGGGTTTGGGTTTAATGACAGGTATTTATTGGCTCATGGTTTTGAGGCTAGAAGCCCCATATCAAAAAGTTTGCTTTCTTTCAAAGTCTGTATGATCTGGTGCTGGCTGCTGGTAATCCTTGGTTCCTTGGCTTGTTTCTCTGCTCCCTGTCACATGGCAATGCCTTCTTTTGTCTACTCCTCCAATTTCCATTAACTTTTGACTTCTTCCTGTGGCCTGCTCTAACTCCTAGCTTCCAGTTTCTTCTCCTTACAAGGCCTCCAGTAATCTAGATTAAGACTCATCCTAATTCAGTTGACCATAATTTAACTAAAAATACCACCTTCAAGAGGTCCTACTTACAATGGATTCACACTCACAGGACTGCAGATAAGATTAACAACATATCTAAATCAGGGTACATAATCCTTGGGGAAGCTGTCGTTTATCTATTAGGCGCCAACAACTCTTGCATCAGTGGTAAATAAGGTGGCAATCTTGTGTCTTGTGGGGAAGGCAAAACAGCAACATCAACGGAAATGGAAATGGCAAGGAACATTAATTTAGTGTCCCTTGTTGATAGAGCCTGAGCACCCTGCTCATATAAATTATTGAGCCTTCTAGACTTTCCTAAACTTGGTCTTTTATACTCTTGTATCAACCAGGATTCAATCAGAGAAAAGAAACAGTAAGATTTTCTTACACAACCACAATGGGACTCACATGGAGTATTGACTTAAGCAATCCTGGGGCTGGTTAAGCAACCTCTTCAGGTTGTTGGCTCCATGTCTGATGCTGGAGCCTAAAACCCATGCCCATTTTTGTTGCCTCTGCCTTTGTTTGCCTGAGCAGCTATGACAAATACAACACACTGTGTTGGCTTACAGAACAGGAATTGATTGTTTCATGTTTTGGAGGCTTGAAGTCCAAAATCAAGGTCTTGACAGGCCATACTTTCTCCTGGTGAATATAGCATGCTGGTGCTGGCTTCTTTCAGTCTTTGGGGTTCCTAAGTTGGCATCTCACCTCTGCCACACAGTGATCAGTCTCTTTGGTCTTTTCTTGTGGCTTTCTGCAACTTCTTACTTCAACTGATTGCATCCAAATTCTCTCTGTTTTATAAGGACTCCAGTTATGTGGATTAAGGCCCCCCTGATTCAATAAATCTTCTTCTGAATAGGATCTTTGGAGATCCTACTCACAAATAAGTCCTTAACTAACAACATCTTCAAAGGTACTATTTATAGATGGGCTCACATCCACAGGACTTGGAGTTAGGACTTGAGCATGTTTTGATGGGGAACATGATTCAATCCCCAAAAGCCTCTGACCTTGGTTACCTTTTATCATGGAGGTCAAAACACACACCTGGCACAGGATTCTGTCAAGCTAAAGGACAATATAGGGTTAGTTGAGTATTTGCAGACCCACATGCTGTTTTATGCAAAGAAGGTGTCCTAGTTTGCTAGCTGCCGGAATGCAATATACCAGAAACAGAATGGCTTGTAAAAAGGGGAATTTAATAAGTTGCTAGTTTACAGTTATAAGGCTGAGAAAATGTCCCAATTAAAACAAGTATATAGAATGTCCAATCAAAGTCATCCATCCAGGGAAAGATACCTTGGTTCAAGAAGGCCGATGAAGTTCAGGGTTTCTCTCTCAAGTGAGAAGGTACATGGCGAACACAGTCAGGGTTTCTCTTTCAGCTGGAAGGGCACATGGCAAACACAGCGTCATCTGCTAGCTTCTCCCGGCTTCCGGTTTCATGAAGCTCTCAGGGGGGCATTTTCCTTCTTCATCTCCAAAGGTCACTGGCTGGTTGACTCTGCTTCTATTGCTATGTTATTCTGTTCTGCTCTCTCTGAATCTCTCTCATTCTCCAATATGTTTCCTCTTGTATAGGACTCCAGAAATTTATCAAGACCCACCCAAATGGGTGGAGACATGTCATCACCTAATCCAGTTTAACAACCACTCTTGATTAAATCACATCTCCAGGGAGACGATCCGACTATAGCTTCAAACAGTATTGAATAGGGATTATTCTGCCTTTACGAAATGGGATTTTGATTAAAACACAGCTTTTCCAGGGGACATACATCCCTTCAAACCAGCACAGAAGGTGAGTAAACACAGAAGTAACTGTTTGTGAGTTACAAAATATCTGCTTCTTCCTTCCTATCTTCCAAATGTCTCAAGAATCTTCCTTGTCACCCACCATATCCAGAAAGGGAGTTCTGGGAAATGTAGTTCAACCCTGCCAAGATGACGCATTACAAAGCCATCTTAATTTGATGATGGATTGCTGCTGAACACACCCAATCTGTAGGCTGGTGGGGGGTCCAACAAAACTTGGTTTGTAGTGGGAAACTCAGGGTCCATGGTCATCTGATGTCCCATGGATAGGTAGTCAGTCTTTATTGAATACTGCCAGGAGCTGTTTCTCAAAAGAATAGTTTAAATCCCTGATTGATCACATCATATTTCCATATATAAGGTATCTGTTTATGGGCTTTTGGATTTTTTTACTCATCTAATATGTTTACTTTATGCACCAAGAATGTGTAATACAATATTGTATATAGCTTGCTTTGATAAAAGCATACCTCATTTCATTGCACTTTGCTTGAAATTCATAGATATTGCATTTTTAACATGTTGAAGGTTTGTGGCAACCTCGTGTTGAGCAAATTTATTAGTGCCATTTTCCCAACAACATGTGCTTACTTTGTGCCTCTGTGTCACATTTTAATTAAGGTATGTACATTTTTTTCTAGACATACTGCTATTGCATACTTAACAGATTACAGTGTAGTGTAAACAGAACTTTTATATGTACTGGGAAATCAAACAATTCATGTGAGTTGCTTTATTGTGCTGTTTGCTTTAGTGAAGTGGTCTGAAACTGAACCTCCAATATCTCTGAGGTATGTCTGTATTTGGTAGGTCAAGAACCCCTTATTGTACTTTTTAATTCTGTATCTTCTACCTGGTAGACCGAGAAACCCCTTACTGTACTTTCTTATTCTACATTTTCTTTCCCATTTTATAATTGACTTATCAAATTCTATAAAATTTGTTCAAATTTTGATTTATTTTTTCACTGAATTTCTCTGATTCAATGTATTTTGGATTTTTTGCAAGTATCCTTCATATTTATAGGCTGATTTCATACCACTTTTTTTTTTTTTTGTCCTTCTGGACAGAATTATAAGAAAACTCCTAAACTCTGTCCTCCAGCTTAGTAATTTATTCTTCAGTGGTCTTTTAGAAATTTTATTTTGATAATCATTGTGCTGGGTTGATTTATATACCTCTGGGGGCAAAAAAAACCCCACAGCGTGTTTAATCTTAATCCCATACTTGAGGGTTTGAATGTATTATAAATAGATGTTATTTTCTGAAGATATTATTTTTAATTAAGGTGGCCAGCTGAATTGGGCCAGGTCTTAATCCCATTATTTGAGGCCCTGTAAAAGAGAAAGCCAGCAGAAGGAGCCTGAAGCTGGGCATCAGTGCGGATCCGGAAAAGAAAGAAGATGACACGGCGTGTGACACGGAAACCAAGAAGCCCCAAGCACGGCTGGTAAGCAGTCCACTACCAAACTTGTAGGAAGCAAGCCTTTGGGCCTCCAATGCTGGAAGACAATACATTCCTGAAGTTAAAGCTGACCCATTGTGCGGGATTTTTCATAGCAGCCAGGAAACTAAGATGATCATGTTCTTTTAATGCCAAGATCTTTAACTGGGACTTTTTCATCACAGCTTGTTCTCATTTCATAAATGAGATAACCTCTTTTATAACTCTGAAGCTATTAATTATCTTTTATTTAAATCCCCCCTTGTTTGCTTTATTGGCTTATTTTTATTATGCATCTGGTTTTCTATTTGCTGTCATTTGAATCTCTCTGTCAAAGTGTTAGTTTGTTAAAAAAATATTTTGTGTTTATTTCTTAGTCTTCCTTTTCAAAATTTGAGATTTCTGTTTACGTGTGTATGACTGTCTTCTATTTCCTGCAACTTGCCTTCAGTGATTTCGGAGAAGATTATATGATGTACTTTCTGGAAGAGCATTTGAGTATTTTATCTTCTGTGTATGAGGCCTTCTTGTTTCTCCTGGTTGCCAAAAGTTACTGTTAAGACAACACAGTCCATCCAACCCAAACATTTGAACAATAGAATGTGGGAAAATGCCTTTGCTTTTTTCAGACAGAAGTGGAGGTGTGGAGTGAGGGGGATGGTAGAGGCAGGGAGGAACAGACCCACCAGGCTACTTTAAATGGCTCCAAATGTGGCTCCATTACCCTGATGGCTTTACCGGCTCCCTGCAGATGCCACCACTAGGTTTAGTGCATGCCCAACTCTTCCTATTTTTCAGTTTTCCTTTCCTGGGCTGAGTTTTGGATTCTTAGCTACTCTCTCAAACCAATCTTATTTGCCTTTCACCTTTTGGGAATTAGCCAAATTTCTGGACCATGCATAGTTCTTATTTTCTAAGGTGGGTACATAATTATTGTTTTGTACACACCCACACATGCGTTTCCCTTTTCCTGAATTTCTGGAGACTTGGGACCGGAGAGAAAGCTGTCTATGTTCTCAGTCTGCCATCTTGATCTAATTTGATTTGATTTTCTTCACGTGATTTAGGTTGGCTTTGTGATTCTCTAAATACCTCAAACCACAAGTTATCCCAGGTCTGTTCACAGATGAAATATTCAGTCTTAGAGCTTAATGGCTCTAGAGATAAAGCTACTGGAACATAATGACTCATAGTAATGAGGTTTCATTTGAGAGTAATATGAACAACTGTGGGACTTCTTCTTTGCTCTCTGGACTTCGGATTAATTTTACATTGGAAAAACAGGAGGCAGTGGCTGGTTCCTTTTCTTTTGTTCATAGACTCTAGCACAACATCTGCTTGATGGATGTGTTTCTCATTGTTAGCGATAATTCTATAGGGGGTGATTCACTTGCAAATGGCGGTTGAATCAGTGCATTTTCCTCCTTCATACTCATGATTATTGACTTTGCTATTTGCTCCCAAAGTCCATTTCCTCTCCTCAGTAAATCACCCTTTGATGGGAAAACAGTACAAAATATTAGGCATGTGAGAATTTAGATCATGTTGAATTTAGCACCAATGAAAAAGTTTTCTCCTTAATTCACTAGCTGTCTGGAGCCACAGCTCTTATACTCATACTGTCTGAGGCCCAGACAGTTAGCTCCCACACCAGCTCAGGGCTTAGAAGATTTGTGCTAAATTCTTGCTCTGGATGGAGAATCTAAGCTGGGGGTGGGGGTGGGGTAGAGGGTAGTTATACTATAAAGTAGAAATGACTCACGGGAACAACTTTGATAAATTCAATCTTCTTTCTTTGTCTATTGAATTTCCCACCCCTCCATTTTCCCATTCATCTATATATTTTTTTGTATGGGCAGGCCCTGGGAATCGAACCTGGGTCGCCAGTATGGCAGGCGAGAACTTTGCCTGCTAAGCCACATGGCCCACCCTCCATTCATCTATTTTTAACCAAACCATCTTGGGTTCAGTGTTATACTCAAATCTCTGATTAAGGGGTTAGGGGGAGCTATGATAGCATAGCTATCATAGAGGAAATGACCTCTTCTCTAGGTTCAAATTAGGTCCTTTCATATCAGTGGACCAAGTTTGTCTCTGTCTTATCTATGTACACAATTAATCAAAGAACAGGTTTATCACATGGTTATACTTGTGCATGTCAGTGTATGTGTATACATGTTTACACACAGACTTGAGTTAAAGAAATGAGGGGTGAAGCTGTGACTAGAGGGCACCTTCATATTTACGCTGACCAGAATTTTGACTGTAGGGCTAAGATCAGAGCAGAGAAACTCTTAGGTAGAGACACCAGTTGGGCTTTCTAGTGTCAGGGGTGAAGATGAAGTCTGAGGTACAAGTTTTTATTAGGCATCAATATCTGTGAAAGGATAGGTGAGGACCAGACTGAGATAGCAGGGAAAATGTGATGTAAGGCTAAGAAATCTTGCCCAAACTGGCAGGGGTGGGGAGACTCTTTCCATCAGAGTTGTTTCTTCAGACCAAAATGGCAGAATCTTAATGTCCCTGCCTCTTTTAGTAGATGGGTGTGGGCTATCCTGGAAAGAGCATAACTCAGGGTGAGATGGGTCTTGATAGCTGAGGCAGAACCCGAAGGAGCTAAAAGTTGGAGTCTGTCTGCTGACTGTCACCCTTCAGCTGGGCAGCAAGTCCTTCCATGAAGGGCCATCTGGCTGGCTCATCTGCATCTGCTTTGGGTAGGGTAGCTGAAGAAGACATTTGCCTTGGAGACAGAGAAAGTGTAGGTGCCGAAGCTCTGTCTGGGGGCAGCTGCAAGGGGTCAGAAGGATGGGTGAAATGTGAGTTCTTGATTCTTAAATTATTTCTTAGTTCAACCCTCTTTTCTGACCAGAATCTGGAGGAGTAAAAGGTTACAATAGAAAGCAAATCACACGTAAGAGCCATATTGTTCTAAGTCTCATTTAAAAAAATGGAGACAATGAGCTCTGACTTCTAAGAACAGAATTGCTTATAGAGGGAGGAAGATGTATCTGAGCAACCGCATATGCTGAATGGGGGAAACGCCTCCGAAAGAGAGGGGTCCGGGAAAGCCTGAGAAGCAGCAAGACCAGCCTCTATCTCTAGGAGACGTGCTTTGAGGGAGGGTCTTCTGAGGCCCCAAAGGAAGCACCAAGCAGCTCTTCTGATGGACAGCACAGGGATTTGAGGCTCCCAGTCAAGCGATTATTTTATAGGAACTGAGCCCAAGAGTCCATCTTATTTTGAATTTGCCACCCACTCAGAAAATGCTTTCACTAGGGAAAAGGGAGGGCATTATAGAGCAATAACCACACAGTTAAATATTTAACATCCAGTTAAATATCCATTTAAATATATGCCATTGTTAGGTACAGGGGACAAAACAGAAATCTCACAGACTTAAGTGTCTGCCACATGAAGGTACTTAGTGCTACTTATTTTTATAATTAAAAAAAAATCAGATAAATAGAAATATGCCTGTTAGTATAATCCTGATAAGTTTTCTGACTGAAAATCCTAAACCAGATCCATAGATGCCTGAAGGAAAGAATAGGCTCAGAAACTCTAGTCTTAGCTCTGTTGTATGTGTTTATGTGCATGTGCACACAAAAACACACATTTGGATATTGCCTTGGGCTAATTATTTAACATCTCTATGTCTCAATGTCTTCATATAAAAATGTGATTAATAAAAGGTTTCCTTCCTCTCACTGAGTTGAACAAAATGATAAAAAATATGGATGTATAAAATTGGCAGAAATGATCATTTCTTTCCCCTCTATACCCAACTGGAGAATTTGGAGTAGGTATATATACATAAATATTTCCAGGGCCCCCAACTCTGCATAGATTTCCATGGGTGATATATCCAATACCAGGATCTTATTTCTCGTCCAGATCAGATTTCTCCTCCTCCATGATGGTTTCTCTCCTTCGTGGGCTCTTTCTTTGCTGACTTCCTATTGTTTTTAGGCTCAGTGCTCCGATGGCTTGAAGTTGTATGGATCCCAAAAATACTTTCTCCAAGTTAATCCATTCATGTGGGTGTGGACCCATTGTAAGTAGGACCTTTTTGGTGAATAGGATCTTAAGTTAAGATGTGACCCACCTTGTTCAGGGTGGTTTTTAATCTGGAAATCTTACATAAGAAGTTGAAATTCAGACAAAGAAAAAAAATAGCCAAGGAAGCATGAAGCTGAAAGCAACGAAACCTGGAAGAGAATGGAGAGACCATTAGACGCTGCCATGTTTCTTGCCATGTGCCAGAGGAGTCTGGGATCACTGCAGCCTTTAGTCTTTGAGGAGAAAGCATTGCCTAATGATGCCTTGATTTGGACATTTTTCTCAGTCTCAAAACTGTAATCTTGTAAGTTAATGGAATTCCCCTTGTTAAAAGCCGATCTATTTCATGGTATCTGCATTTTGGCAGTTTAGCAGACTAAAACAAATGCCTTGTGCACTAGAGGGTGATGTGATTGAGACAGTGTCACTGATTGGTCTGGTTGGCTGGATAGGGTGTGCTTCTCTCTAATTTCCATGTGTCTCCACCCACAGTTCCTGGGTGGAAGAAGACCTAATTTTCTGCAGAGGACCAATCTCCTGTGGGTCAAGGGTGTAGAGATATATGCAGTCACAGCTTGAATCACAAAACCATCTCTTGCCTGAGGTATGGTGATAGCTGTTTGCTAAGTCTCTCTGAATCCATTCTGTTACATTTTAGTCCATTTTCTTGAGTTGCCAGAGTAATATTTTGAAAATGTGTAACTATTCGTACTTTACCCCTGTTTAATATCATTCAATAGTTTCTTATTGAGGATATTTCATATTCAATCTATTACTTTAATTCTTATATAAATTTGTGGTTCTAACAGATAGGAAAAATATAAAAGGAATTAAGAATAGATTAAAGCAGCCCACAGATTTCTCCAACCCAATACAGTGGGGAAGTCACCTGGATGGTAGTTCTTGATTAAACTGCCACTCAAATTTAGTTGCTGCAATGACCCAGTCCCTATGAAAAAGACTACAATAAAGGACTTGATTCAGTAGTCAGAGGGGAAAGAATAATTACCCTGGATTCTGAAGCCGTTTAATCTGCCAAGGTAATTCTAAAAATTCTCCTGGGAAAGCAAGCTCTAAATTATTTGGGTTGACATGAGTTTTTCCCTTAGTAGATAAGCATTGTTATCATTATTTTTAAGTCCAGGGAGGTTTAGAATTAAGTATGGTTATGAAGAAAATAAAAACTCATAATAGTTTTGAAATAGTCCATACGTATTTGTTAAATTAAGAACCTGCAATATTTAACAATAACTGGCATATTAGGGTGGCAGTAGATTAACCTTGTGATTTCAATTTTAAAATATAAAATTGAGTAATTAACTTAGTTTTGTGATTTATTTGAAATCATACTAAGTTTATAGATTTATTACATTATTTGAGAGAATTTGAGTCACTGTATTTATAACATCTATAATAATTCCTTAAGTACCTAGGAAGGTTTATCAGACAGTTGTAAAATTAGAAAAAAGTCAAGCATTAAAGTTATAAATGCAGTATAAAGTGTTTCAAGGCAATACACTTACTTGGTTTATAAATGGGGTCAACCGTTAATCAAAGACCCTTCACTAATTGTTAAAATTTGCTAGACTTGGAAATTGAACTTAAAGTAAAACTAAAGTTTTGATTTGTAACTTTAATAAATACAATATTAATTTTAAAACCAAGGAAACTCTGAATTATGATTTTTGTTCACCCAAACTTCTCATTTACTAACTCTTAGAATAAACTCTAAATTCCTTATAGTGCCCCCAAGGTCTTCCTTCATCTGAATTTGGTCTGGACACGTCCATCTGCATCTCATGGCTCCATCACTCCCCATAAATATATTTTGACCTGCGGCTCCATTTATTTATTTATTTTCATAGACATCAATTCCTTTCTTACCTTTTGGCTTTTGCACTTGCTCTTCCCTCTTGTTGAGGGACTTTCCCAGGGCCCAGAATGTACATTTCATTATCATCCATCCAAGCTCAACTGCATGTCTTTCCCTAAGTGAAGTCATAAGCAAGGTCGCTGCGTTGACCCGATATGAGCAGGCCACTATATTCTGATCACATCACCCTATTTATCTCCTCCAGGTTAGTCATCTTGATCTTTGATGATTTAAAATGATTGTGTTATTTATTTGCCTTTATCATTCTCCCTTAGCAAAACACACTCATCATAAGGTTAGGGAATTCATCTTGTTCATGGCTGTGATTGATAGTTAGTAGATGCTAAATAAATATTTAGTCAACAAATGATTAAAATGTATAAATATATTTAAAGCAAAGATGAGATCACATTATCCTGTTTCTTCATGAACTTGCTTGTCTCATGTAACAAAAACTGAACACTATTTCCAAATTAAATATATATATACATCTTAACTACAAAAGACCATCAATATTTTTATGTTATATGGTTACAGTATAGGCAGAACAGTGATGAGCAGAAGTGTTGAATTTTAATGAAATCTAACTTACCTCTTCAAAATGGATAAAGAAATAAATAGAAAAAATGTGTATAAAAACCCAGACCATCAAGGAAGAAGCAATACCTGCCGGTTACTTATAAGAATCAGAAAAAAAAAGGTGTTAGAAAACCCTTTAACAACCTCTCTCCAAAAGGATGCTAGAAGAATTCATCTTTAGGTAACAGAGGTAGTAATTGTAAGAAGAAAAAAGTCTGAGATTAAAACTATGAGAGGATAATATGAAAATAAAAATGTCAGAAAAGGACATCTTAATGAACTAATATCACATCAGAATTAAAATTCAAATGGATATAAAATGACTATGCAAAAGAAACGTGAGAATCTCTTAAGGAAAAGGACCAAGCTGACAAAATAATGACGTGGAAGATTATAAATATAGATATCCAACATAAAAATTACAGATGAAAATAAGGAACTGGTAAATAGTTTCCATACAAGATAGAAACAAATGATTGATTACGCTTATTAAACATTCTTTATTTCAGGTAAAATAACCAGAGAGAAATATATACCCTAAGAAATTCTGTTTAAAAGTTTGAACTGGGGTGATGAAAAAACATTACCCAAGCAATCCAAAAGAAAAATATTGCTCTTCTACAGAATCTAAAGACCAAAAGAACAATGGAGAGACATCCAAAGAGTCTGAAGAAAAAACTGTAATCAGATAATTTTATACATAGAGAAATCGTCTTTCACGGGAAAGAAATATATTATTAGGTAAGCAAAGTCTCAGAATATAAATTGCAAATTCAGGAATGTAGATATCATATATCTGTAAATTGAAAATTCAGACATTAAATCAGGAATGCTTTGTATTATTTACTGTCTTATTGATTCTGGGGGACATTGGTAAAGCGTGAGATCTTCTTGCTTTCTCATTAGTTTTCCTTTGCTTCTTTTTCTATATCTGGAAATTTGTCCCCCAATGCACATCTTTAACCTACTATTCAGATAGAGTTTATGATGTCTTTGATAACTGCACAAATATTTATGATGTTTTCCAATTTCCAGCACTTGGTAAAAAAGGCATCAATTAATAACACAGCAGAGAAAACTGTAGACTTGTTAAACATAAGACCCTTGTTTCCCCTACAAAAGCACAGTTGTATAGAACACCACAATGGCCATTGTTTTAGTTTGCTAAAGATGATGAAATGTAATATACCAGAAATGAATGGGTATTTACAGTACAAATTTATCAACTTAACAATTCATAGTTGGCTGTGGAAGTGTCCACATTAAGGCATCCACAGGTGATGTTTTCTCCCCAAAGACTGGCCAATGGCGATCCTAGGCTCCTCTGTCACATGGCAAGGCAAATGGCAATGCCTCTCCCTGCTGGTTTCATTGCTTCCAGCTTCTGGCTTCAGTGGTTTACTCTCAATTTTCTGTGTGTTCTCGCTCAGCCTTTCTGGCTTTTCTCTTCAAGGTTCCCTGGGGCTTTTTTCTGTGTCTTTTCTCTGTCTTCTGTCCTCTTATAAGGGACTCCAGTAAGAGGATTAAAACCCATCCTGAATGAGGTAGATCACATCTCAACTTAAATTGAGATTCTGTTTACCAAAAGATCCTGCTTCTAATGGGTCCACACCCACAGGAATGGATTAGCTTTCAGAACATTATCTTTTCCTGTGTATAGACAGCTTCAAACCACCATAGCCATTAAGTTGCCAAGGAATTTAATAATTTTGACATCTTACATTAAATGGATTTTTTTTTAACCATCCAGTAGCAGATATTTTTAATCACCAAACTCTTGTTCAAATAATATTCCAATTTGGAACATACAAAATTACTGAGTTAACTATCCTTAAAAATCTATGTATGAATACTGTCAGCTATAGTTTCAACCATGTAACAAAAGGCATAGGATATATACTTTTAAGGAAATTCACTAAACACTCGTTGTCTTGGCAAGCTGGAGATCTCTTGGGAAAAATTTAGAAAAGTTTTGTACATCTCTTCAGCAATTTTCCCCTCTCTCTCCAAGTAATTAATATTTTTGTACTATTTGAATCCTTCCTATCAGCATATAAGCATGCAGTTGGAGCGCCTCCCATTTTACAGACCTTGTCTCAATCTCATTTCCTATATATAACCCCATTTCTCTGCTCCCTTCTTGTGGTAAAACTCCTTGAAATAGTTGTTCATATACCTGCAGTCTTCAATTTTTCTTTTCAGTTTCGTTTTAAATCAACCCAAATCAGGCTTTTGAGTCACTGAATCAACTCTGATCAAGGTCTTTATTATGGATTGAATCTTGTCCACCCCCTACCCCCCCACAAAGACACATTTAAGTCTTAACCCCCTGTTCTAGCTTTTGATAGCTGCTGGTATGCAATATACCAGAAACAGAATGGCTTTTAAAAAGGGGAATTTAATAAATTGCTAGTTTACATTTCTAAGGCCAAGAAAATGTCCCAGTTAAAACAAGTCTATAGAAATGTCCAATCTAAGTCATCCAAGGAAAGATATCTTGGTTCAAGAAGGCCGATGAAGTTCAGGGTTTCTTTCTTAAGTGGAAGGGCACATGGCGAGCAGAGTCAGAGTTTCTTTTTCATCTGGAAAGGCACATGGCAAGCACAGCATCATCTGCTAGCTTCTTCTCTCCTGGCTTCCGATTTCATGAAGTTCCCCGGGAGGCGCTTTCCTTCTTCATCTCCAAAGGTCACTGGCTCGTGGACTTTGCTTCATGGTGCTGCAGCATTTTCTGCTCTCTCCGAATCTCCTATTCTCTAAAATGTTTCCTCTTTTATAGGACTTTAGAAACTTATCAAGACCCACTCAAATAGGTGGAGACATGTTGTCACTTAATCCAGTTTAACAACCACTCTTGACTAAATCGCATCAACCAGGGAGATGATCTGATTACAGTTTCAAACATACAGTATTGAATGGGGAATGGGATTTTGATTAAAATATGGCTTTTCTAGGGGACGTAATCCTTTCAAACCAGCACACCCCCAGTCCTATGGATGTGAACTCATTTGTGAATAGGATCTTTGAAGATATTATTCATTAAGATGAGTCCAAACTGAATGCGGGTGGGCCTTAACCCAATATGACTGGTGACCATCTAAGCATAGAAAATTAGAGTAGAAGAAGAGGTAGAAGGTGATAAATGGCCACTTGATGGAGGCAGAAATAGAGATATGGATTGTTGGCAAGCCACCACCAGAACACCCCAGTCTTCAGAGAAGCCATGATCCTGTTGACACCTTGACTTTGGAACTTTAGCCTCCAAAACCATGAGACAGTAAATCCCTGTTGTTTAAGCCCACCAGTCTGTGCTTATAGCAGCCCTGGCAAATAAGACAAACTAAGACCAGTTTCCAATGACCAGGTTGCTAATTCTCTGGTCTGCTCTCATTGCTCATCCTACGTGACCCACCAGCAGCATTTGACACGTCAACTAGCCCTCCACCACACATTCCCAGGACACTGCCCTTCCCAGGCTTTCTGGGAAAAGAATCTTCTTTCCTTCCTCTAACTTCTGGTAGCTGCCCAGAATCCCTTGGCTGTGTGGCCACTCATCACTCCAGTCTCTGCATCCATCTTCACATCACCTTCTTTGTGGGTCTGTGTCTTCTCCTTCTCTAGCTATTTCAAATCTCCATCTGCTTCTCTCTCTTTAGTCTCTAAAACACTGATCATTGGATTTAGGGCCTACACAGATACTCCAGGATTAGCTCCTTATCTCAAGATCCTTTGATTAATGTAAGGAATCCTAATCTTGTTCCAGAGGACAGCCACATTATCCTCATCCCAAAGACCTTCAGAAAAATAAATGTAGTTCAAGAGCAGTCCTGAATTACCTCCTGTTTCTCCCCTGATTCTGAAGAATCAGAAGAATTCAGAGTTTGGGCTAAGGAGGGCAGGAGGGTCTTTATCTGCTGGAAGAAACTCTTAGAACTTCCTTTCATTTTTCTGCTCTCCCCAGCATCTAGTTTCTCAGAGGTCCTGCCATGTAAGCTACTGGTATTTCCACTATGTGAACCATTAAAACTTATCATTTACATTCTCTTCTTCAAGTCTCATAACAGCTTTGCCTTGAAGTTGGCAAGTCCAATGATTTTTGTGATGTTTTAGAGATGAAAATCTGAACTTTTCATGGATCTGTACAGTGCAGTAATAACAAGTAGAGCAGGACCTCAAGTTCTGAACATGGGTCCTCTGCCCTTTTCTCTCTTCTGATGCTTCTTTGTCTCTTCTGATGCTTCTTTTATTTGGTTTTGACTATATAAACATCATGAATGATATTTCTGTGTTGGAATTGAGTTTATACTGAATGTTTGCTGAAGGTCATAGTTGGCAAATTTTTCTTCTCCTTTCTTTTACCCACCAATACTGAGGGTATGGAGTTGGCATTCCATCCCTAATAAATTTTACACTTTATTAGCAGAAGCCATTTTATTTTCTGATTAAATAAATAATAAGCTTATTAAATGGGCCTGCAGTAAGCATATTATAAAAATCAATTGTAAAATGAAGATGTATGGAGTAGAAAAATTGATCTGACTGTATTTTATGAATTGTGTTAAGATTTTCAGCATGGATAATAGGAATGATTTACAATTTCATATGCATTGGTATAAAATAAGTCTTTGAAGCATTTTACTTTGATTTTCAAAAGAGTAATATTTTACCCCCTGAGATCATAGAAACTAGAATTTTATTATTGAATTTTCCATTGGTTAAGAGTATGGACTTTGAAGTAAGACCAAACTGAGCTTGAAGCTCTGCTATACTATGAACAAAGTAAAACTCTTAAATACCTTACCTGATCCTCAGGTTCTTTATGAATTATGGGTATAATATCATTTCTTACCTCATAGGATTGTTAGTATTCAAGGGGAGGGTTTTGGTGCAATTGAATGGTATCATAGCCATGGATCTAGGATGCTGAATTCTGTTCTGCTTGAGATCTTCTCTTACCCACAAAATTCCCAAGGGGTTTGCAGTTGCCTGGAACAAGAATACACTGGGGTTCCAGTCACCAGCTAATTCATGTCAAGATTTCAAAGAATCATTTCAACAAAGAGCTCTGGTAAAAGGTTGAGTTGGTTTATGTAACTGCTTTATACTAAAGTATGACGTTTACATGCCCCTAAAATCTACATTTTTGGAATCTGCATTTATACATTTAGATGTATCTCTGTGAAAAGAGATCCCCAACTTTGACTTAGCCTATGGAGTAGAGGAAGAAAAAGAGAGAGGAACCACCATGGGGCTCCAAAGTGAAACATGTCCCCATGAATATTCTGGCTCTGAGCCATCACCTTGGAATGTCTCCCTTCTTTAGGATGGCAAAGAGGAAGGAAGAGGATGAGATAAGTGGGCATTGTATGAAAAGATGAGGAAGAGTTGCTGTGAAAACAAAGGAAAGGGTACTTTACAACATCTAGTTTAGTGCCTTGCATGCTGCATCCTCATAAAGCACTGACTATTGGCACCATTACCACCATTATGAATTTAACAATGTAGGGATGTGGTAGATTGAATCAGGTACCCCTCAAAAGACATGCTCTTTATCCTAATCTGCATCCTTGTGGGTGTGAACCTATTTATAGGTAGGACCTTTTGAAAATGTAGTTTTTTAGTTAAGGTGTGGCCCAATTGAATCTGTATCACTGGAGTCTTTTACAAGCAAAGAAATTCAGACACAGTAAGCTGGTCAAGGTCACACATGAAGAAGTCACACGTCAGCGGAAACCGGAAGAGGAGACACAGGTGGGAGAGTGATCACCATGTGATGGGAGGTGGTGACATAAGCCAAGGCATCCCAAGGATTGAGGCATACCAGCACTAGAAATCTGCAGTCTTTGGAGTAAAAGCATGACCATGCTGACACCTTGATTTTGGACTTCTAGTCTTTGAAACTATAAGCCAATAACTTTCTCTATTAAATGGTATTGCCATAGCAGTCTGGAAAACTACTGTACAAGTGATATCTTTGAAATTTCTCACAAAGGAAATTCTTTTTAACCAAATAATTGGCTTATATATATATACATTCCATTTTCAGCACTGTGTGTGTGCATCTCAGTGCTCTCCTTGGAATCTTTCTAAATGGAATTTGCTTTCCCACATTTGAGTATTGCTAAGTGAATTCACAGCTGTAAACCGAAGAAAAAGCTAACTTTTGAGCTTCTAGGCCTCCTTCACACAGTAAGAGTTTGGAACTCACTGAATATTTTCCTAAGAAGGATTTTATTTGGTTAACTTAATTATTTTTTGAGCAGGTGTTATTTTTGTAAACCAGTGTGTACTTAACTGTATATTTAAATGGCTGAAATCTGTAAGTCAGACTTCGTCAGCTCATAAAAAGGGCTGGGGCTAATGTAAAAATACTCTTATTGAGAACTACTCTCATAATTTTGATGGTTCTCTACCAGTTTTGAGGATATTGTTGGAAGTAGTGGAGTGGAGTTTGGACAATTCCCTGCCCTCCCCCCCCCCCCCCCATTGTCTAGCTATGAGCCATTTTAATGCCATTTCATGGGGTAGTTCTCTGGGGGAAATTTTTTTGGTAAATAATCAGGAAGAAATTAAATCCATTTTAAAGGGCAACTGTAAACTCTGACAATTTTTAACTGAATTTTTAAGATGGTGATGAAGTGAGAAAGCTATTTAACATTTTACCTTGTGTTTATTAGTGTGTAATATATGACATGGTGTTTCTGTTTACTAAAGCTGCTAGAATGCGAGATACCAGAAATGGAATGGCTTTCACAAAGGGGATTTATTAAATTCCAAGCTTACAGTTCTAAGGCCATAAAAATGGCCAATATTAGACATCCAGAGAAAGCTATCTTGACTCTGAAGAAAGGCTGATGGTATCTGGGGTTTCTGTGTCACCTGGGAAGGCACATTTCTGTTCCTTCTCTTCTGGTTTTTGGTTTCAAATGGCTCTTTTAGCTCCTGTGGGTCTTTCTGGCTTCCCCTGGGTGTTCTCTTTCTGTGTCTTCAAAAGGTCCCACCATAAAATTGGTCTGCCCTCACATGAGGATTCAACAAGCATGGAGCAAAAAAAGCATGGGTACATAACAGTTTAAAACTAGCACACATGGTGTAATGCAAAGACACATTTTTCATACCATTCAGGGTGTAATACCACAAAGAGTGAGAATATGTGAGTTTAATGTTTTACTTCCCTTCTTTCCTTTTTTACTTCTCTCCTTGCACTAGTCTGTGTCATGGGTAGCTGTTTCACCTTAAACCTAAATGGATTGCTTTTGTGTCACACACAATAGTCTAATCAGAGGCACTTCTGCATAAATAGCCTTGTGTAATTTCCCTGAATAGGGGATAATATGCGTGGTGACTTAAGGGGTTTGTTGAAAGTGCAGTAGCATAAGTCTAGCACATTCCATTCCTTGATGGTCATGCATAGGCCTTTTGTTCTTATTTATCTAATTATAAGGATGCTTGCCTTAGCTTATTCCAGCAGACATCTAACTGCAAACACTTACAGCCTCCCTCAAAATCCAATCTGCTACCAGACACAGAGATGATATGATGTAATATAGTCACATTGAAAGCTTTTTCTTTTACTTAAGGGTCCAGATCACCAAGTCATATCTATTTATAATTTAGTATAATCCCATTCCTATGCATATTAATTTTCTATTGTTGCCATAACAAATTACCACAAACATAGTGGCTTAAGGTGTAGGCTGAGTTCTATTCCTTCCAGAAGCTTTGGAGAGAATCCATTTCCTTGCCTTTCTCAGCTTCTAGAGTTGGCCTGCATTCCTTGGCTTGTGGCATTATCACTCTGACCTCTGTTTCTCTTGTCACACCTCCCTCTGACCTGCCTACCTCCCTCTTATAAGGATCTTATAATTACATTGGACCCATCAGACAATACAAGATAAACCGTTTGCCTCAGGATCCTTAACTTCATCACATCTGAAAAGTCTCTCTTATCATGTAAGCTGACGTTCTCATAGACTCTAAGGATTAGAATGTAGACATTTTTGTAGGACCATTATTTGGCAAACCACACTGTAATCTCCCATCATTTTCCAACTAATTGACTTTAAGACAAATATATCCTGGAAATCTTGTATTGATAGTGGGGGAAGGAATGGAATAATTCACTAAAAACAACTACCACATTCACAAAATACTGGTGGTTTCTGAAGCTGATTATGACCTGATATCTGGTATTGATAACTTACCTTCTCATTACCTCAGCTAGCCTAATGGAAGATCCTGATAATAATTCCTGAATGATTGAGTTCTAGGTGTATTTTCTGTGTCACGTTGTAGAGGCTTATTAACCTTGACCACCATATATGACAATACAAGGAAGCATCCTGGGGCTAGTGGTGAGGAGAAGAGAGCCAGGTCCCATTCTTACTGTTCCTGGTTCCCATACTCTTAGTAATTAGCATCAATTCTCCAAATGATCTGAAAGGCACCACATCCATTGGTAAACTAAGCTGAATGGAGAGGCAACACCACATATTGATCATTGATTCAGGGACTAAACCACAAATATACATCTTAAATGAATTTTCTCCATCACAATGAATTTAGTTTGATAAAAAAATGTATTTTGTCCTTTTGGGAATGCTTGTAAATTCTTTAGCAACATAGTTTCTCCCTGATCTTCAACAATCCTTTCTACACAATGCTTACAATTTCTTCTGAGTGTAGTTCTTCTCTATCTTATATATATATATTCCAAAGCCTTATTGTGTAATTCTGTCCTGTTGAGCAGGTATGAACCACAATAAGATAGACTGACCCACTTGCTGACTCATGGGAAATGTTTGGAGAGCCCACAGTTTTGATCTGCCATTCTGACTTCTCAGATTTGCCAGTTACTATATTTAAATTAACTAGAATCCTGGCTGTCTGTTATTTCAAGAATTTGGCAGTAAGCAGAAGCACTTGTCATTAGCCTTTGGTCCTTGTTTGGCTCCTGAGGCTATACACCTGAGTAGAAATTGTTTCCTGCAGTAGAGTTGTCAATGGATGACCCTGTATCATTATCTGCTTCCCTGTGGGCAATCTGAGACCAGACAGAGTACTTCTCTTTGCAGGATAGCCTGAAGCTGGGATGCAGTTATCCCTGCTGACCATGTGTTTCTTATTCCTCTTGAGTGGGCTTTTATGATAGCAACACCTATCATTTGCCTTGCCTGGTAAAGTATGAACTGCTTGCCTTCCATGTGGTGATGGGGAGGACCGTACCACTTTTATCCATCTCAGGTGATAATGCTCATTCTATATTCTCTTTGAGGAGTTGCTTCTTACAGTCTAACTCTTTGTCAATTTTTCTTAAGGAACTGAAAGGATACACTCAGGCTGCCTTAACAAAAGTTGATTTATTTTAAGGGATATGATCAGGCTCAAGTTGGAATGGAGAACTCATCAGGAACCAGGACCTTCCCAAGCCCCTGCTAGTATATTTATCTCTCTCATGTGCCACAAGCTCTGTCCTTCTTGTGGAGTCTTTGCTTCACTCAATGAATCAGCTTTGTTTTCCCCCTTCTACTAACTAGCTTATCCTCTCCTTAAGTTATGAAAAATACAGAGGACATAGTCAGTTGGTTGGTTAATTACCATTTTCCTGGTTCCCTTTACATGAAGCCACTGCTTTCATCTATAGCCTGTCTTGGGTCAAAGATTCATACCTGGTCTCCCAAGCAGGGCCCAGTTCAGCCTACAATAGGAAGAGATTGGTGCATGGTGGAAATTTCAAGGGATATGTTCAGTATTCTTATTTTCCAACTCTTATATTCCCAGCATCAATTATATTCTTCAGATAAAGAATCTGGTTGAAGAATATTTTCTACATTGGTGTATGGTGTTGTAGTTTTCTAGCTGCCAGAATGCAATATACCAGAAATGGAATGGCTTTTAAAAGGGGAATTTAATAAGTTGGTAGTTTACAGTTCTAAGACTGAGAAAATGTACCAATTCAATTAAATGTACCAATTATAGAAATGTCCAATCAAAGGCATCCAGGGAACGATACCTTGGTTCAAGAAGGCTGATGAAGTTCAAGGTTTCTCTCTCAAGTGTAAGGGCACATGGTGAACACAATCAGGGTTCCTCTCTCATCTGGAAGGGCACATGGCAAACATGGCATCATCTCCTAGCTTCTTTTCCTGGCTTCCTGTTTCATGAAGCTCCTTGGGAGACGTTTTCCTTCATCTCCAAAGCACTGGCTGATGGACTCTCTCCTTCATGGTGCTGCAGCATTCTCTGCTCTCTCTGAATCTCCCTCCAAAATCCTTCCTCTTTTATAGAACTCCAGAAACTTATCAAGACCCACCCAAATGGGTGGAGACAGGTTGTCACCTAATCCAGTTTAACAACCATTCATAGTTAAATCACATCTCCAGGGAGATGATCTGGTTACAGTTTCAAACATACGGTATTGAATAAGGATTATTCTGCCTTTATGAAATGGGATTTAGATTAAAATATGGCTTTTCTAGGGGACATGCATCCTTTTGAACCAGCACATATAGAATGGACAATTCTTTCTGAGCTCATTCACTGGTGCGATCTGCACACTTGAATGGACTGGCATTCAGAAGGGTCATAGGTCTCCAGACCTGTAGGGCATGATTATTGCTCTTCCAGGGTACAACAGGGTTACCTTTTGATCCAGCTCTGTTTTTTTCTGACTTGATCTGGCCATTGATTACAGCACTCTCAATCCTCATAGCTGGTAATCATGTTAATACTGACTTTTGCTTTCTTACTTTCATCACCTGAGGATTAGGGCCAAATCTGTCATCAGGATGGATCTTATGGGTAATCAAAGTAGACAGCTCATTCATTCATTTTTTTGGGGGGGGGGTGCATGGTCTGGGAATCAAACCCGGGTTTTCCACATGGAAGGCAGGCATTCTAACCACTGAACTACCTGTGCACCCCTCATTCATTTATTTTTTATTCGGCATATATTCAAAGAGTACTTTGAAATGCATTGGGGTTTAACGTGGTTAATGAAAGAGCCATAATCTAGCAGAGAATAAAACTGTCAATAATTAAAAGGGTTATGATGTTGTAAAGGAAGAGTACTGGATATTTTTATTAGAGAGAGAAGCATTGGGGGTAGTGCCCATTCATTCACACATTCATGCATTTATGAAAACATATGCATTGAACACCTACTATGTGCCAGACTGAGTACCAGAGCATAGCAGTGAATAAAACATCTCTACCCTATAGGATTTCTATTAAAACACGAAGAACAACAGCTTTTCAACGTGTTGTAAGGTGTGTAGGCCCATAAAAGAAAGTAGGGGAAGAGGCAGGAAAGTGATGGGAGAGAGGGGCTATTGTATAGTCAGGGAAGGCTTCTCTGAAGAGATGAGCCCTGTGAATATCTGAGTGGAAGTTTTCAAGGCAAAGGTGGGACCAGCAAATACAGCATCCTGTAGAAGGAGTGCTAGGCATGTTTGAGGAACAGCAAGGAGCCCAGCAAGGAGGCAGGTGCAGGGAGGAAGGGGGAAAATATGCAAGGAATATAACTGGAGTCATAGCTGGTATTTTAGTTTATAAAAACTGTCAGAATGCAATATACCAGAAATGGCATGGCTTTTAATAAGGGGAATTTATTAAGTTGCAAGTTTACAGTTCTAAGGCCATGAAAATGTCCAAATTAAGGCATCAAGAGAAAGGTCCTCTAAAGAAAGGGCCGATGAAGTTCAGGGTTTCTCTCTCAGCTGGGAAGGAACATGGCAGTGTCTGCTAGCTTTTTCTCCTCATTTCATAAGGTTTCCCAGGGGGCGTTTTCCTTCTGCATCTCCAAAGTTTTCTGGCTGTGTGGGCTCTGTTGTTTCTAAAGTTCTTTCAAAAATGGTTTTCTCTTAAAGGATTCCAGTAAGCAACCCCACCCTGAATGGGTAGAGATACATCTCCATGGAAATCCTCTAATCAGAAGTTACCACCCACAACTGGGTGGGTCACATCTCCATGGAAACAATAAAAAAGATCCTACCCAGTAGTATTGCATGAGGATTAAAGAACTTGGCTTTTCCAGGGTACATGACAGATTCAAACTGGCACAGCTGGGGACCAGACCATGCAGAATATCATAAGCTGTGGAAAGGATGTGGAAAAATTATTTTCAAGTGAGACAGCTTTGAGCAGGGGAGTGACAGAAAGTTTTAAAAGGAACGCCATGGTTACTTTGTGGAGACTAGATTATATTTTTGAACCAATTTTTGGCTTTTTGTTTGAAGAAACTATATGGATTTTATTGGTAGGCTTATAAATACTAATTATGATGTATGGACTGCAGAACAGGCTTGGTTCCACTTTTCACTTAACCAGAAATTTTCTAGATTGCTATGCTTAGGTGTACTCGGATTTATTGGCATGGAAAAATGAAACCATGACAATTCCATTAGGAAAACATGATAGCATCTTTATAATGGCCGGGATTATCTAAACATAAAAGGGCAAAATGACATTACTCTGTTTAATAATCTCTCAAACCTTGTTCAGCTCCCTTCTGTAGACTCTTTATTGGTTTTCTTGTTTATAAGGGAAAAGTAAAATTCGGTCCTCATTGTTCATCATAGCCATGTATCTTTCAGCAAGTCATGAAAAAAAACACGCGACAATGGAGCTGGAAGAAAAGAAGACTTATGCTGCATCTGTCCAAACAGTGTAAGCTCTATTTCGAAGTAAAAAGTGGCTGAAATTGGGGTAGGTGGGATCTTGACTGTGTGCCATGTGAACGGTTAGCAAAATGGTTATAGTATTTTGTTGAATAAGCAAGCACTCTGTCAAAACAAAAGTACTTTATGAAAAGCAAATTGTGTGGTGGTCTGGAGCTCTGTACCCCAGAAAAACATGTGTTTAAACTTAATTGTGTGGACCCATTCTAAGCAGGACCTCCGGTGTGGCTCAGCTTAATCAGGATGGAACTTAATCCTATTACTGAAGGCTTTGTTATAGGGAAGGTGTGTGAGAGAGAAAGAGAGAGAGAAAGCTATGGAGGAAGTAAGAAGTGGAATCTAGGAGAGGCCGCCATGTGCACTGCCATGTGACAGAGAAGCCAAGGACCAAAGATCTCCAGCATCCTGCCCAGGAATGCCATAGTCACCTGGGAGAAAGCATTGCGTTAATGACACCTTCATCTGGACTTCTCTTAGCCTCAAAACCATCAGCCAACAAATTCCCAGTGTTTAAGCAAATTCCATTTCATAGAATTTGCTTTAGCAACAAGGAAACTAAAATGTGCTTTTTAAAAAGGCTGTCAAAGGATAGAGCTAACAATCGTTTATATAAATCAGACTCCTACTTCCCTAGACAGGGTGGCAGTTTAACAAAATCAAAAGCAAACCCTAGGAAGAAGTAGCGTCTGTGATTCAATGATTAGTTGTTGATTTAATAACCCTTGAGGTTGGGCATTTTCTTTGGGTATGAGTTTATCATGCAGGCGTGGCTAAATTTTATTAAAGGTTTTCAAGCATGTGCTAGTTTGCATTTGGTAAAGTTCTTGATGGGTGATGGCAAACATGGAAAGGATGATTGGATCAGATGGACTTCTCAGGTCGATTTAAACCGTGAGATTCAATGGTTAGATGATAAAATCTTGAATTTGATACCCAGAGGCCTTGAACTCTGCTTTCTATAATCTAATCTCCTGTTGCTTCAAAATTGATCTGTAAAACATCTCTAGAGTTTCTGTGTGAGTTTGAAAATAGTTTTTCTTTTGAAAAATAAAAATGGTTCAGCCCTTGAATGTGCAATTAAAATTTCTTTTTATGATATTGATGTGTGTTTGGGTTGCAAAAAAATTCTGAGACCGTGGCTGTCCAAAATAACTGTGGTGATAAAGATATTGTATATCTTCACAGTCCTATTTGGTAGCCATTAGACACATAGGGATATTGAACATTTGAAATGTGGTTGTGTGACAGGAATGGAATTTTTTATATAATTTTAATTAACTTAAATTTAAATAGCCGCATGTAGCTGTTGACTAATATATTGGGCAAATATTTCCAAGAGAACCTAAAGAATTGTATAACATTAAATTTTGAAAATGCAAACAACTTTATTCTACCTTCAAGTATACATGCTATTTATTCACATTTTTATCTCCAATCCTGGTTATTATATATATAAAATATATGTATATATATATATATTTTTTTAAAGGGCATTTTGCAGTGTATGTGGGGGAAAGGGGAGGGTACGATACCCTGTGTATTTGTTTGCAAGCTGCCAGAATGTGATACACCAGAACTGGAGTGGCTTTTGAAAAGAGGAGTTTAAGAAATTACAAGTTTACAGTTCTAGGCCTATAAAATTGTCCAAACTAAGGTATCTGTGGAAAGATACCTTAATTCAATGAAGGCCAATGCATCAGGAATATCTCCGTCTGCTGGGAGGTCACGTGGCTGGCATCTGCTGGTCCCTTGCTCCTGGGCTCCGTTGCTTTCAGCCTCTGTTGCTGTAGCGGTTCCTTACTTGGCTTCTCTAGGGCTGGCTTTCACTTCTTGGCTTCCCTTGGCTCTCTCCAGGCTCTGGATTGCTTAACATCTCATGATGATGTCTGCTGGGCTCCAAGCATCTCTAAGTGTTGTTATCTGTGTCAGTTCTGCTCTGAAGTTTCTCTTGGCTCTCTCTCTGTCAGCTCTGAGGTTTCTGTTGTTTCTCCAAAATATTTCCTCTTTTAAAGGATTTCAGTAAACTAATCAAGACCCACCCAGAATGGGTGGAGCCACGTCTCCATTTAAACCAAAGATCATTCCCACAATTAGGTGTGTCACATCTCCATGGAGATTAATGTAATCAAAAGTTTCCAACCTACAGTATTAAATCAGGATTAAAAGTAATAGCTGCTCCCACAAGATTGGATCGGGATTCAAGCATGGGTTTTCTGGGGTACATAATACTTTCATAGCAGAACACCCTGGAGAACAGAAAGAACATAATGAAAATTCTTCCTTTGAATTCCAGAGATAAGGCTACCATACTTTTTTCCAAGGAGAAAAGTGAGGTAAAAAAAGTGGATGTAGAGAAATATAAACAACTACTTGGTTTTGTTGTTGTTGAAAACTCATAAAGACAAATCAGTGCTAATGGGGCCTGGAAATTCATTCCAAAGATTGAAATCATGCTCTCTAGAAGCCATCGTGCTTCTCCGGACTCAAGATTTCAAAGCAATACGTTCTAGGTCCTTCTATCTTTGCTAATACTTGATACTCTGCAGTAAAACAACATAAAAAGGAAAAAAAAAATGTTTGTAACCGTTGAGTCCTGGGTTCCCTTTTCATAATCTGATGCTCTTTTTGTAATGACTTTTGAAGAATGAAAGTGTTACGTTTAAAGAAAAGGTAGTAAAAAAGGACTGATGATGGAGTTGGATAAGATCTTTTAAGAGATAATGGCATTAGTTTAGTGGACATAAGGTAGAAAGAAGATACTGGGAAATTTTAATAAAGGATTAATTTCTTCCTTTATCTTCATTTAACATGCCCTCATGTAAGAAATCTTACCTTAAACCAAATCATTGCATTAAGTTCCTTACTTGACTTTCCTGTTGCAATATTTCTCTCCCCCAGTTTGTTCTCCTCACAGACTGACATAATTCTTCTATTTTGAACTTTAAGTGGATCTTCACTGATTATAAAATCAAGAGCAAATGTCATAAATATTTGCTTCTCGCAATTGTCTGCTAAAGCATACCTAATGGTGGAGATGTGAACCTGAACCCTGGGAAGCTATTGATTTTAGAATTTATGCATTTCAGAAAATTAGGCTGAAGAGTGATGAAATGGATTTGCATTACAGTTGGCACTTACCCTATTTCTCTGCTGCTTTTTGGTGTCACTAGTATTTCAACAATCCAGACTGAAGCAAATATGTAATTCTAAATGGCCTTTTTCCTTCACTGCTGCAGGAGTTTCCTTAGGGTAATTACTGGATAGAGAGGCCCGGCCTGTTGCCACGTGGGTGGTAAACTGTGCTAATTTCAGATGCTCTTGGACATTTTGATAAAAACACCTCGCCTGGAAGCCGAGGGCTGAATAATGTGCAGACAGGAAGCATCTCTGACTCGTGAGTCAAATCTCTTCTATTGCCTCGAGAAAGTGCTCCGCAGAGGAGCACTTTTTTTTTTTTTTCTGCGTGGGCAGGCACCGGGAAACGAACAGCGCTTTTGTTTTTACCACTGATATTTTTAATCATACTAAAATGAACCAAGAGTCTTAACTATGAATTAAGTCCCCATAAACTCTCAGATTTAATTTTTCTGTTTACATGTTTAAGTCTTTACAGGAAATCTTGTAATTCTGATCAGAACAACGCCTGCACGTGGGTGAAACACCCGTGCGGTGCTCAGCCAGTGGCTGGGAGCAGCCGGTGTGCAGTGCGGCCTCGGTGAACTTCGGAGTGCAGCAGGTGGCGCTCTCAGTCAAACGGCTCTGCCCTCAATGGCAGAAAACCTCTGACCTGCGCTCTGGAGGTGTGGTCCCATCTCACAGGCTGGGCTGGGCTGGCTGAAGGAGCAGGATGACTAAGGCTGCAGAGCAATTCATCTGGTGAATGATGGTGGGTCTCTTGGCGGCGAGGTATGGGGAGAATGCTGTAACAGCCTTCCTGGAAGCTTTCTCACACCCTTTCGTAGAAGGGGCTCCCAGCTGGCAAAATGCCTCACATCTGGAAAAAATGGATAATGACAATGGCTGCGTACAGTATAAAATGTTTCTGAAACTCTCCATTCTTTTGCTCCTCTTTAGTTGGGGAGTCTGATGGGAGGAGAGGGAATGAGTATTTCTTATAAATATTTTCAATGAACCTGCTGTGTTCAGGCCCTCTTTTCACTCATCATTCTTACTCCTCCAAGACAGGCATTTTAGATCACCCCCTTTCTCCTTTTCACAGCCTTATTTATATGCATTCTTGCTGCAACTTCACAGCTCATCCTAATTGGTTTGCATTTCTCAATCCATTTTCCCTCTTCCAGAGTAAGTTTCCAAAGGTACCTTCCCATTTCATTAAAGATGCGTCGAAGCACTCATTTTTTTTTTTGTCATCTTGTTTGTTCTACCAAGTTGCCTTTTTTGCCACCCTGTCGAGCACAAGGAAAAAATCCAGAGGCAAGCTCTTTAATCTTAGTGAATGATGAGATGATTACTGATGTATTCCTTGTTTCTGCTGGCTTGGAGTCTGACAGCTACCACTCCAGCAGTTTTGCCTTCATTGATTTGGCTCCACACTTGCTTTTCTGTTCAATTTTTCCAGATGGTCTTATAGCTACTAAAACCCTTGCTGAAATATTTTAAAAAAAATTTCCTCACCAGCTAATTTGACATGTTTTCACAGAAGACCACCATGGAAATGAGTCAATATTAAACATTTGTTCTTTTAGCCAACTGTAAAATAGAGAATTGTAGTTCTCAATCAATTTTCAATATATTTTTGGAGCATATTAAATCAGACCACTTGAAGGTTTAGTTTGTTAAGGGGACCTGTGCCATTTGAAAGTATTATGTATCCCAGAAAAGCCATGTCTTAATCCGGATCCAATCTAGTGGGAGCAACTGTTTCTTTTAATCCTGAATCAAGATGGTAGGCTGTAATCTTTTTATTAGATTATCTCCATGGAGATGTGACACACTCAATTGTGGGTGGGATATTTTGATGAAATGAAATGTGACTCCACCCGTTCCAGGTGGATCTTGATCAGTTTAATGCAATCCTTTAAAAAAGGAAACATTTTGGAGAAATTACTGAAATGACAGAAACCTCAGAGCCGGTAGAACCCGGAGCTGACACAGATGCCTGGATGTCTGGAGATGCTTGGAGCCCAGCAGATGTCTCCATGAGATGTGAAGCAAGCCAGAACCTGGCAGGAGGCCTAGTAGGTTTGTTGAACCAATGAATATAATGAGTGAAATTAGCATTAGTGCTCAAGTTCATCCTTTTGGGTTATGAATCATTATTATTTGTGGAGAGAGCCAAGGGAAGCCAAGAGATGAAAGCCAGTCCCAGAGAAACAAAGTGAGGAAGCTCCGCAGGAATAGCAGCTGAAGACATTGAAGCCCAGGAGCAAGGGACCAGCAGATGCCAGCGACGTGGCTACCCAGCTGACGGAGGTGTTCTAGACCAATAGGCCTTTCTTGAGTGAAAGCAACCTCTTGTTGATGCCTTAATTTGGACATTTTTACTTCCTTAGAGCTGTAAACTTGTAATTTATTAAATTCCCCTTTTTAAAAGCTATGCCAGTTCTGGTATATTGCATTCTAGCAGCTTGCAAATTAGAACAGGACCTTTTACATTTCTTATCCTTTTGGATCTCAAACAGATCTGAAAATATCTTTATCAAAGGGCTTCATCAAATCTTTTTATTTCCTCAGTTTCACCTTTTAATGTGTTGCTATCACTGGACTAAGGTAGTGTCATGCAGTATTTTTTTTTTTATTGTGCTTTATATTGTATACATGGTAATAAAGATTGCTTCCTTTTTAGGTGTGTACAATTGTGGTTATACTCTAATAACTTTTTGATGATCAATTCAAATTTTGCTGCAAAAGTAATCTTTCATGTATTTATTGCTCACAGGGTTTCTTATATGATGTTTAAATTAATATTATTTGCATACACTACAATAATAAAGCTCCTATATTAAATGTAGATGCTCTTGATTCATCAGTTGTGATCAGAACACTGTCTTTGCTGCCACATTCTTCACTGTGGAACTTAAGATCATGACCTTTTCTGCTGCCTTGAAGATTTTAGATTTTTCTGAGGCTGCTTCATCATTTCTGAAGTTGCTTCATCATCTTACATATTTTTCAATGATTTCAAGTTTAGGTATTGAACTTACTGTTATTCACGGTTGAAATATTTAATTTTTTTTTCAAAGTAAAAAAAGGCAGATGGAGAGCAACCCTAAAATCACATAACAAGAATTTGTAGTAATTTTATGTTATCACGTAAATTGTGGTGAGAAGTAGTCCTGTGCATACTTGAAATGTTGAGTGAAATTCAGAATGAAGAGGAACTGATTTATGCAGCCAATTTTCCTGCTTTATTAAACCAAAAGTAAAACAAAATATGAACATACACTAATGTAAAGGAGACACACACTCTTTCTCTACACACATACACACACATTTTTAAACAGCTCTATGATCTTCCCTATTTTGGTAAAAAAATTATAAGCACCCACACTTAATCATAAATATAAAGCACAGTGAATCATCACAAAAGTAACACAACCATGTAACCACTACTTAGGCCCCTTCCCATATCACTGCCCCCTTGGTCCCAATGGTAACTGCACCTGACTTCTAACACCATATGTGTTTTCTGCTTTTGAATTTTACTTAAATGGAATCAAACACTATCTTCTTTTGTGTCTTGCTTCACTTACTATAATGTTTCCAAGATTCATCCTCAATCTCCTGTATAATAGCACTTTGTTTATTTTCATTGCTGTATATTTCATTGTTTTTAGACTCATTCATATTGCATATATTGCAATTTATTTATCCACTCTTCTGTTAATGGATATTTTGTTGTTTACAATTTTTTACTCTATTGAATAGTATTGTTATAAACATTCTTGCCCTTTTCTTTTTGGGCATATATGCACATATTTCTGTTGGGTATATACCTAAGAGTTGAATTACTAGATCATGGGATAGAATTAATATTAGAAGATACTGTCAAAAGAGTTTTACAAAATAGTTACACATCAATAGTTACAAATCTAACTTTTGGGAAGTTAGATTCCCAAAAGCAGTGATTGATGAAAATCCTTTCCTATTTCTATGTTAATTGGTCATTTTGATAGAAACTGTTCCTCAAATGTTTGTAATAACTTATCCATATCTAGAATTTTATTTGTGGAATTCAATTTCTTTAGTAGATTTAGGATTATTCTTATTTTCTATTTCTTTGTAGGTCAGTTGTGTTTGTGCTTACCAAGGAATTTATCCATTCTATATAAATTTTCAAATTACTGACACAAAGTTGTAAGTGATAGTTTCTTGTCCTTTTAAAATTTTTATAGACTCTGCAATGATATTTCCTTTTAATTTTCTGATATTGGTATTTTGCCCTTTCTATTTTCTTCCTTGATCAATCTTGCCCAGGATTTTTCTTTTTTTTTTTTTTTCCACATGGGCAGGCACTGGTAATCAAACCCAGGTCCTCTGGCATGGTAGGCAAGCATTCTTGCCTGCTGAGCCACCATGGCCCGCCCGGATCTTTAAATTTTACTTGTCTTTTTGAAGAACTATTTTGAGTATTGTTGATTTTCTCTACTCTATCTTTGTTTTTGGTTTCATTAATTCTCATCTTAAAAATTTATTGCTTTCTTCCTTATACAGGTTTGAGGCTATTGTGTACCCCAGAGAAGCCATGTTCTTTTTCCCAGTCCAATCTTGTGGGGCAGACGTATTGTTTGGGTGGGATCTTTTTGATTAAGTTGTTTCCATGGAGATGCGCCCCACCCAGTTGTGGGCTGGATATTTTGATTAGGTTGTTTCCATGAAGATGTGTCTCCGCCCATAAAAGATGGGTCTTAATCAGCTTACTTGAGTCCTTTAAGAGGGAACCATTTTGGAAAAAGCTCAAAGCTGACACAGACAGAGACATTTGAAGATGCAGAAAGAAAATACCCATGGGGAAGCTGTTTGAAACCTGAAGCCAAAGAATCAGTGACACCAGTTACTGTGTTCCCAGTTGACAAAGTTGTTTGGGATGTCATTGGCCTTTCTTAAGTCAAGGTAACTTTCCCTGGATGCCTTTCTTTGGATGCTATTATGGCCTGTGTTAGAATAGTAAACTTGTAACTTGATAAATCCTCAATCCCCTTTAGAAAAGCCAACCCATTTCTTATATATGGCATTACAGCAGCATTAGCAAACTAAAACATTCCTTCTACTTTCTTATGGTTTACTTTATTATTTTATTTATGTAGCTTGTTGAAATCAATGCTTAGATCATTTTTTTGGTACTTTTTTCTTTCCTTTTCTAATAAGTCTGTAAAATTTCTGTAAGTATAGCTTTAGCTTTATTTCATAAGTTTTGATATGTGGCATTTTCATCACTATAATAAAATGCAAAATTTTTCTAGGTAACTAGTTTGCTGCATATAATCTGAAAAGCTGGTTAAATCCAGTTTGTCTAGAGCAATGAGCAAACACATCCTCCTTAACAATACATTTTTATTTCTCTTTGTAGTATTGAGTTAGAAATATTGAGGTAAGATACCATAGATATAGAACTAGAATTACTAGATAAAGGCAAGAATCTGAAAATCCACATTCTTTTTGACACTAAATCTTTATTGTTTAAAATTGACTTGGTACTATTAATAAATAGTGTTACTTATATTTACCAAACAGTGTTTCAAACATTTGGGGATTTTTCAGTTATCTTTTTTATTATTAATTTCTAGATTAATTACACTTTGAACAAAAAGTATATTGTGGATGACTTCAGTTTTTTGAAATTTATTGAGACAATTATGGACAATTTTTGTACGTTTGGAAAAATATGTTTAGCAGTTGTTAGTTTCCTATTTATGCGAATATTATTAATCAAAATAGTCAAATTTGTTAATCAATTAGTTATATTTTCCTTATATTTATTGATCTTGTATGTCTGATTTTTCTATTATACCACTAATAGAAGAGATGTGTTAAAGTCTCTCAATATGATTGTAGAACCTCTATTTCTCTCTTTAATGCCATCAATTTTTGCTTTATGTAATTTTGAGTCTGCATTATAAGGTGGCTTTGAAGTTTGAATTATTATGTCTTCCTGATGGTTTGATCCTGTTATCATTATGAAATGTCTCCCTTTTTGCTGAGCAATGTTTCTTGCCTGAAGCCTATATTGTAGTATAGCTATACTATACTAAATATTTGGTAGTGTAGCTATAACAGCTTTATTTTGAATAGTGTTTGCATGGTATAAAATTTTCCATCCTTTTAATTTTGCCCTGTTTGAATTCATATCCTATGTAGTAGCATATACTTGGATTTTGTTTTCCTTTTCAACCAAATCTTTTAATCATTGTCTTTTATTTGTATTAGTCCTTTTTATGGTTAATGTAATAATTTATATATTGGTAAATTATAATGGATGTAGTTTATATATATCACCTTATCATTTGTTGTCTATTTGACACATATGATTTAAGTTCCTTTTCTTCCTTCTTGTTTCTTTCATTTAATAAAGTTTAATTATCCTATTTCTTTCTTGTATGAGCATGCTATTTTAACATTCTTTTATTATTCCTATAGTGGTTACCCTATAGATTGCAATGTAGATACCTGACTTATTAAATTCTTATATAAATTAGTACTTTTATGGCAGCTCAAGGACCCTAAAACACTCCAACTCTTTTGCCTTCTGTGAAATTGTTGCTATATATTTTTTTTTTTTTTTTTTTTTTTTTTTTTTTTTAAGGAAAGACAGAGAGAAGGAAGGAAGGATAGAAGGAAGAAAGGGAAACATTTTTAAACATTTTCTTGTTTTATTGTATTCTGTTTCTCCGTTTTTGTTACATGGGCTGGGGCCGGGAATCGAACCAAGGTCCTCCGGCATAGCAGGCAAGCACTTTGCCCGCTGAGCCACCGCGGCCCGCCCTGTTGCTATATATTTTAATTAGATATATATTTTAAACCTCAGAAGACAATTTTTATAGAGACTTATTTCAACTTACTAAGATATTTAATCTTTCATTGTTCTTCATTCCTTCTAGCAATTTTATGCTCCCATTTGGTGTCCTTTTATTTTTATCTAAAAAATTCCTTTTAATGTGTAATGGCTGATCTGAATTTTTTCAATTTTTCTTTTCTCAAATATAATAGAATGTTGCCTTCATTTTCGAAGGGCTACTATTTTGAGACTAGATTTGGAAGTTATTTTATGCTGCAGTTATTTTCTTTCAGCATTGGTTTTTTTATCATTATGGTTGAAAACCTTTGTTTCTGTTCCTTTGATGATACTGTATTTTGAAACTAACTACTTAAAAGATTTTGTCTTGTCTTTATTTTCAGTAGTTGTACTATGTGTGACTAAGCATTTTTTTTAAACCAAATCTGAGGGATCAAACATAAGCCTCAACATAATTTTTGGGCATTTCTCATGGTGCATGTTATTCTCTCTGGTATATAATTTGTACTCTTGTTTTATGCTGCCACATGAGATCTTGAGCCTTTCATCAAAGCAACAACTCTCCTTTCATCATATCTAGAGTTTGGAAGTGTATCTTTCTTATTGTAGAAGCTCTAGATTAGTTATTGGGTAAATTGAATGCAAACTAAATTATTAAGTCTATTTGCATAACAGATAAACACTGCCATTTATTAAAGTCAAATTAACAAAAAGAGAACACATAACTGAGTTTATGTAAAAATTTTTATTGTTGTAACATCCATACAAATCAAAATTTCCCATTTTAACTTCTGCCAAAGGTACAATTCAGTGATATTATTTCGTTCCCAATATTGTACTACCACCACTAACATCTATTACCCCAACTTTTTTATCACCTCAAACAGAAATTCTGCACCCATTAAGCAATAACTCCCTCTTCTCATCCCTTCCCAACTATGCCAGTTTGAATCTATGGTGGACCCCAGAAAACCCACGTCCTTTAATTCAGTATTGCTGGCTAGGAGCTTTTTTATTATTCGTGGAGATGTGACCCATCCAATTATGGGTGGTAACTTTTGATTAGATGATTTCCATTCAAGGTAGGGTTGCTTTTGGAGCCTTTTAAGATTTTGAAAGAGCTACAGAGCCTGTGTAACAAGAGACCTTTGGAAATGAAGAAGGAAAACGCCCCTGGGGGAGCTTCATGAAACTGGAAGCCTGGAGAGAAAGCTAGCAGACATTGCCATGTTCACCATGTGCCTTTCCAGTTGAGAGAGAAAGCCAGAATGTCATCGGCCTTCTTAAACTAAGGTATCTTTCCCTGGATGCCTTGATTGGACATTTTTATAGCCTTGCTTTAGTTGGGACATTTTCATGGCCTTAGAACTGTGGACTTGCAACTTAATATCCCCCTTTAAAAGCCATTTCATTTCTGATATATAGCGTTGTGGCAGCTAGCAAAGTAGAACACCAGCTATTTTAGTTACCTTGGCTGCTCAAGTAAATACCATGCAATTGATCAGCTTAAACAATGAGAATTTATTTGCTCACAGTTTTGAGGCTAGGAGAAAGTTCAAATCAAGGTATCATGAAGACTGTGCTTTCTCCCCAAAGAAAGCAGTGTTCTGAGCTGGCTGCCGGTGGTTTTGGTCCTTGACTCCTCTGTCACATAGTAATGTAGATGGAGACCCCTCCTGGTTATGTTGATTCTGTTTCTGGCTACTCCCTCTGTGACTCTGTCTTAGTGAATTTCATTCCATTTAAAAAGGACTCTAGTAATTAGATTAAGACTCATCCTGGACCACACCTTAACTGAAGAAATCTCATCAAAAAGGTCCTACTTACAATAAGTTCACACCCATAGGAATGGATTACATTTAAGAATATGTTTTTTTTGGGGGTACATCACACCAAATCACCACACCAGCCCTTGATAGCCTGTAAACTCGTATTTGTCTCTGTGAGATTTGCTTCTTCTAGGTATTTCTTATGTGAGCTCATACAATAATTGTCTGTGTCTCTGTCTATTTCATTCAAGATGATGCATTCAGGGTCCATCCATGTTAGAGTATGTTTTAGAACTCCATTCCTTTTTATGGCTGAATAATATTCTATGTGTGTTGTGCCAGTTTGAAAGGATTATATACCATAGAAAAGTGGTGTTTTAATACTGATCCATCTTGTGGAGGCAGCCATTTCTTTTAATCCCTATTCAGCACTGTAGGTTGGAAACTTGATTAAATTATCCCCATGGAATGTGACATGCCCAATTGTGGGTATTAATATTTGATTAGAGGGAGATGTGACTCCACCCATTCCCAGTAGGTCTTGATTATATTGGAATTCTTTAAAAGAGGAAACATTTTGGAGAGAGGCAGGAGATCCATTAGAACCACAAGAACCATGAAAGCCCACACAGCCAGAGACCTTTGGAGATGAAGAAGGAAAGTGCCCCTGGGGTAGCTTCATGAAACAAGCAGCCTGGAGAGAAAGCCAGCAGACATCACCATGTTTGCCACATGCCTTTCCAGTTGAGAAAGAAATCCTGAACTTCATTTCACAGCCTTAGAACTGCAAACTTACACCTTAATAAATTCCCCCTTTTGAGAGTTGTTCTGTTTCTGGTATATTGCATTCTGGCAGCTAGCATAGAACATATGTATAGACCACATTTTGTTTATCCACACATCTGCTGAGGGATTCTTGGGTTGACTCCACCTTTTGGATATTCTGAACAATGTTGCTATAAACATTAGTGTACAAATATCTATTTGAGTCCCTGCTTTCAATTCTTTTGAGTATATACCTAGAAGAGAGATTTCTAGGTTTTATGGTAATCTCTATATTCCACTCCCTGAGGAATGGCCAAACTAATTTTCACAGTGGCTGAACCATTTTATGTTCCTATGTATAAGTTTTCTAATTTCTCTGCACCTTGTCAACACTTATTATTTTCTTTGTTAAAAAATAATAATAGCCATGCTTATAGGTGTGATGTAATTAGTTGTTTTTTTTTTTTCTTTCACATGGGCAGGTACCGGGAATCAAACCTGGGTCTCTGGTATGGTAGGTGAGAACTTTGCCTGCTGAGCCACCATGGCCACCTGATATGATTAGGTTTTTAACATTAATATTATCTTGCAAATTATAATAGAACATGCACATAAATGGCTTATTAAAGAAAAAAATTCATGATTAGTCCAAGAATTTGACTTGTTTTATAATTGAAGTTCCACTATTAACACTAAATAAGAAATATAGTATAATTAGTATAATCTAGATAAATATAACTTTCTAAGAGATGCATTAGAGAATTTGAGTCAGTTATAGGTTATGTTAGAACACACCACATTTGCTCCATCTCTGGACTGTGTCATAATGCACAATGAAAATAGCTAACATCATAGAGCAATGTTGTGTGCCAGGCACTACCCTAAGTACTGGACCAGTATTACTCCTGTTAAAGCCCACAGCAGCCCTGTGGTCAGCACTGTGAGCACCACCATTTTGTAGATGGGAGACCTGAGCCACAGAGAGGTTGATGATTTGAAAGAGGTCATGTAGCTGGTAAGTGTAAGCCAGGATTTGAACCCAGACATCAGAATCTAAGTTCCTAATTGCTGTCCACCCATAATGCATAAGAAAGGATAGAAACAGCCATGTGGATTGGTTTATTTATGCTGGTCAAAAGCTCATCAGCCAGAGAAAGGACGGCAAGCACACACTCAGGAGATCTGTAAATGGCAGCCTCAACAGAGTCTTCTAAATCCACTACTCAAGTCCTTGCCCATGTGATCTCGAGCTCTGTCTTCTGCACAGGCTCTTCCCAAATTTCACACTGTTCTTCCACTCTCTTGCAGTACCATAAGTGTCAAATTGTCAAGTCTTCCTCTTCATCACTCTGCCCCATTCCCGTGGATCCAAGTATCTTGCTGACCTTGATGATCAAACCATGTTTAGCTAATTCTTCTATTTTCCTTAGCAAACATAGCATACACTGTATTCCTATACATGTCTTACCATGTAGAGAACCTTTTACGAGGTATACTCTCCATTTCCATTCCATTATTTAGACTAATAACTGATGCTTAGATATCCCAAATTCTCTTCTTGAGCAGTACTAGTCATTAAAATTCTGACGAATATGATTTGGAAAAAATATTTTCTTTGGCTTTATTGAAACTTAAAAGCAAAAATTTTGCTCCACTTAGGAAAGACAAAGAACCATTTTATATGAAATTAATATCATTGGAAGTATTTTGTGTCTGGAATTTCTATCTCTTAAGCCAAAAACCCTTAGCATGTTTTCAAGTTAAATGATTAGTTGTAGAGCGTAAATACATTTCTAGTTCATATTTTAAAAGCATATTATTTTCTTACAAGGTGGCTATTTTTTTCAAACATAGATAGATAGATAGATGGATAGATAAATAGATAGATAGATAGATAGATAGATAGATAGATAGATAGATAGATAGTCAGAGATGCTCAGAGCAATATCTTCAAAGAAAATCTCACAAAGTAAGTGACCGGGCCAGAACTCCAATCTAGGTGGGTCCTAACCCATAATATTTACACTTCAGCAATAATCTTCAGTTCAGTACATATCTGTCCAGGATGTTGAAGTTACAAACAGATTAAAGATACATATAAACTTTCCCCCTAAGATCAGGAAACTTTCCCCCTAAGATCAGGAACAAGACAAGGATGTCCATTATCACCACTATTATTCAACATCGTGTTGGAGGTTCTAGCCAGAGACAATTAGACAAGAAAAAGAAATACAAGGCATCAAAATTGTAAAGGAAGAAGTAAAACTATCACTGTTTGCAGACGATATGATACCATACATCAAAAACCTGGAAAAATCCACAACAAAACTACTAGAGCTAATAAACGAGTACAGCAAAGTAGCAGGTTACAAGATCAACATTCAAAAATCTGTAGTGTTTCTATACACTAGCAAAGAACAAGCTGAGGGGGAAATCAAGAAACGAATTCCATTTACAATTACAACTAAAAGAATAAAATACTTAAGAATAAATTTAACAAAAGAGACAAAAGACCTATACAAAGAAAACTACAAAAAACTATTAAAAGAAATCACAGAAGACCTAAATAGATGGAAGGGCATACCGTGTTCATGGATTGGAAGACTAAATATAGTTAAGATGTCAATTCTACCGAAATTGATTTACAGATTCAATGCAATACCAATCAAAACCCCAACAACTTATTTTTCAGAAATCGAAAAACCAATAAGCAAATTTATCTGGAAGGGCAGGGTGCCCCGAATTGCTAAAAGTATCTTGAGGGAAAAAAACGAAGCTGGAGGTCTCACGCTGCCGGACTTTAAGGCATATTATGAAGCCATAGTGGTCAAAACAGCATGGTATTGGCATAAAGATAGATATATTGACCAATGGAATAGAATAGAGTGCTCAGATATAGACCCTCTCATCTATGGACATTTGATCTTTGATAAGGCCGTCAAGTCAACTCACCTGGGACAGAACAGTCTCTTCAATAAATGGTGCCTAGAGAACTGGATATCCATATGGAAAAGAATGAAAGAGGACCCGTATCTCACACCCTATACAAAAGTTAACTCAAAATGGATCAAAGATCTAAACATTAGGTCTAAGACCATAAAACAGAGGAAAATGTAGGGAGATATCTTATGAAACTTACAATTGGAGGCGGTTTTATGGACCTTAAACCTAAAGCAAGAGCACTGAAGAAAGAAAGAAATAAATGGGAGCTCCTCAATTAAACACTTTTGTGCATCAAAGAACTTCATCAAGAAAGTAGAAAGACAGCCTACACAATGGGAGACAATATTTGGAAACGACATATCAGATAAAGGTCTAGTATCCAGAATTTATAAAGAGATTGTTCAACTCAACAACAAAAAGACAGCCGATCCAATTACAAAATAGGAAAAAGACTTGAACAGACACCTCTCAGAAGAGGAAATACAAATGGCCAAAAGGCACATGAAGAGATGCTCAATATTCCTGGCCATTAGAGAAATGCAAATCAAAACCACAATGAGATATCATCTCACACCCACCAGAATGGCCATTATCAACAAAACAAAAAATGACAAGTGCTGGAGAGGATGCAGAGAAAGAGGCACACTTATCCACTGTTGGTGGGAATGTCAAATGGTGCAACCACTGTGGAAGGCAGTTTGGCGGTTCCTCAAAAAGCTGAATATAGAATTGCCATACGACCCAGCAATACCATTGTTAGGTATCTACTCAGAGGACTTAAGGGCAAAGACACAAATGGACATTTGCACACCAATGTTTATAGCAGCATTATTTACAATTGCAAAGAGATGGAAACAGCCAAAATGTCCATCAACAGACGAGTGGCTAAACAAACTGTGGTATATACATACTGTATGGTCCCACTGATGTGAACCGACATTAGAGAATAAACTTGGAATATGTCATTGGTAACAGAGACCATCAGGAGTTAGAAATAGGGTAAGATAATGGGTAATTGGAGCTGAAGGGATACAGACTGTGCATCTGGACTGGATACAAAAACTCAAAAATGGACAGCACAATACTACCTAATTGTAATGTAATTATGTTAAAACACTGAATGAAGCTGCATCTGAGCTATAGTTTTTATTTATTTATTTATTTATTTATTTTTTATTTTTGTTTTTTTCTCTATATTATCATTTTATTTCTTTTTCTGTTGTCTTGCTATTTCTTTTTCTAAATTGATGCAAATGTACTAAGAAATGATGATCGTACATCTATGTGATGATATTAAGAATTACCAATTGCATATGTAGAATGGAATGATTTCTAAATGTTGTGTTAGTTAATTTTTTTTAATTAATAAAAATAAATAAATAAAGTTCCTTGAATATTTAAAAAGAATCCTAATCCTAGGTTTGAAAATTTTCAATAAAAAACCAACATGAAAAAAAAAGATGCATATATTTTTAATGCGAAATATAAATGCAACAATGTATAACAGTGTACAACACATAATAAATGACAAATAGTGGGAAAGGAGTTCAGAGGAAGTTAGGGATATTGTGACTCAGACCGTCTTAATGACCATATTTAAAGTGTGGAAACCTGGGGCCAGAAAGGGAGGGTTTGTATAACTGATGCTTACAGTATTTGCCATTGCTAGGTTAGGAATTCCACAAGTGGAGAAGATGAAACCAGTAAAGAGCTCTGCAGGTGGACAGTGAGACAAAATCATGTGGCTGAGGCACTGAGAAGGTGATGAGGGAAAAGAGAGAGGAGGGAAGGTGAGGTGTTTCCTTGTGGACATTGGCTTGGATAACAGTGAAGAAAGCAGGAGATTGAAAATCAGGATGAAGAATATGAAATGGTGAATTAGACCAAAGGAATAGGAAGACGTTGGAAAACTGATCACAACCCAATTCCTGTTGGATATTGATGTATGCCTTGAGTTTTGTCAAATGACATTCCCTCTGATAAATTCATGGTGAAAGATGGTTAAATCAAAGAAGATGCACACATACAAAGGTATTTCTTTTAACTTCGTAAGGACAGGAGATTTCTTTATACTGACTTGTGGAAGAAACTGTATCTGACTATTATGTACTTATTTTATTACTCAATACAAAAAGTATTATGTATGAAACATGTCACTATTGCTTTCATGAAAAACTCAGCATTGATTTTCCATTAGTAATTGATCTCAGGGTGAAAAAAATCTTAAAACCCACAGACAGCAAACGGCAAAGGAAAAAGTTTGGATTTTAACAGGTATTCAACATTATACAGCTTGAAAAGGAGAATTTTGGAGAATCTACCCTTTTTATTTGACAACATAGCACTTGGCATTGAACTCATTAGAAAGAGACCTTTAAAAAAAGAACCCTGCTGTAAATGAATGCTTGGCTTTCAGTGACAGTTCATAGTCACCTCTATTTGTCAAAGCTATACCTGCTGAAATTTATAGATGGAGATTTACTAAAAGAAAAAATAACATCTACTGATCTAATAAATTCTTTCATTGGATGCCTGGAGAAAGTTCAGCATTCTAGAAAAATTATAGTAATAAATTATTGTTCATATTTTGTATTGTAGTTACTATTTTTTAATGTGGACATGTACTAAAGAGAATTTGGTTGCCTGTACAGAAAGCATAAATATAATATAATAATTTTTATTTAATAATTATTTTTATATTATTTTATATTATAAAGGTAAGGAGCATGCTATTGTCTGTAGTATAGGGAAATTTCATAATCATTTTGGGAGGATATACTTTTTACTTCCTAAAATCCATGTGAACTTCATCCTGAGATTTTGGGGGAGAAGATATCTGAACTGATTATATTCACTCAGTCAGTATAAATAACTTGATAAGCATCTATTGAATGTCAGGCACTATTCTAGGTTTGGGGACAAAGAGATGAATGAGACAGAGAAGCTCTCTGTTCCCGTTGACCTTATGCCTAGTGGTGTACACATTCAATAAGCAAAAAAGAAAATAAGTTAATTTCAGATAGTGATAAATACTTTGATGAAAATATAATTTAATTGGATAATGCTGGGTAGAAAGGAACTTCTTTACAGTGTTCACGGAAGAATTTTTTGATGTTTGAGCTGATACCTGAATGATGAGAAAGAGGCAGGCATGCAGGGATCTCGGGGGAAAGCACCAACAAACAGAAAGACCTTAGGGCAGGGATGTGCTTGGCCTGTTGAAGGAATAACAAGAAACCCAGCATGGCTAGAATAGGGAGAATGAAAGGAGCAGTTGTAGGGGATTAGATTAGAGAGGTAAGCAGAGCCTAATTTATGAATAGTCTTGAGTACATGGCAAAGATGTTGGAGTTCTTTCTGGGCGAGATAGAAACATTGAAAGGGTTTGAGCAGAGAATCCTACACATTCTAAAACAACACTGTCCAATAGAACTTTCTGCACTGATAGAAACATTCTACCCATGCTATCCAGTATGGTAGCCCTACTTAGATGTGGCTAGCCCTAGGTAAATAGGGCTAGTGTGACTGAGGAACTACTTTTAAATTTTTTTAAAATTTTATTTAACTTAGATTTAAATGAGAACTGCCATATGTGGTTAGTGGCACCTGTATTGGACAGCACAGTTCTAAAAGTTCAACCTGACTGCAATGGGGAGGTTAGATGGTGTCAGGGAGAGTAGGAAGATTCTTTGCAGGAATTTGCACAAGAGATGGCCTGACTTGGACAAGAGCATCTGCAGTAGAGGGGCTGAGAAATGGTTGGAAGCACGAAATATCTTGGAGGTGGAGTTAACATCTTAATGATTAATTCAAGGAGGTTGAGGAGAAGAGGAGTGAAGAGTTGCCGGGTGAAGGAAACATGGATGGGTAGGCATTTCTGGCAAAGGGGTCAGCATAATAAGCATTGACACATGGGTAGATCAGATATCATTTCAGGGAACCCCTCCAGTTTCTCACTGCTCATCTGTAAAATGTCAGGTAGGGAATTTCAGGAAAGGAGGCAGAAAAACTAGATTGGGTTTAGGATTTGAGGCCATGGTAGGTACTATGCTGAAAAATTTGAGATTTTGTTCTTGTTGAAACACATAGGGAGATCCATAAGGGATTTAATAAGAAAATAATGGGTTATGCTTGTGTTTTAAATCAATGCCCATGGCTCCAATGTGCAGAAGGAAGAAAAGAGGGAAGTGAGTTGGAGAGCTACTGCTACTGCTTCTGCTATCACCAGCCCTGTGCTGAACATCCTTCGTGTTAATGGCTCCTTGTGGATTTCGGTGGGATCTATATTAAGGAAGGGTCATAGGCTGATATTTACTTCTTTTGGCTTAGAATTGCCATACTGCTTTCCAGGATGGTTATGCCATTCCATGTTTCATCAGCAATCCTAGAGTCCTGACATCTCTACATCCTCATCCACACTGGACATTGTTCAGCTTTCCAATCATTAACAGACTAATAGGTATTAGGAATAGCACATTCTTGATGGAATTTTCACTTTGATAACTAATATGATTAAAAACCTCTTCTTATATTTGGTAGTCTTTTGCATTTCCTCTCATATAAATGATCTGTTTCAAAGCTTTTGCCCATTTGTTCTCCCATTAGAGCTCCTGCAATTTGATGTTGGAAAAAGCTCCTTTTTCGTTCATCCTTTGTTGGTGTTGTAGTTTGCTAGCTGCCAGAATGCAATATACCAGAAAATGAATGGTTTTTTAAAAAGGGGGAATTTAATAAGTTACAAGTTTATAGTTCTAAGGCCATGAAAATGTCCTAGTTAAAGCAAGTTTATAGAAATGTCCAATCCAAGACATCCGGGGAAAGATACCTCGAATCAAGAAGGCCAATGAAGTTCAGAGTTTCTCTCTCAAATGGAAAGGCACGTGGCGAACACAGCGTCATCTGCTAGCTTCCTCTCCAGGCCTCTTGTTTCACAAAGATCCTCCAGGGGCATTCTCCTTCCTCTCCAAAGGTTGCTGGCTGGTGGAATCTGCTTCATGACTCTTGTCATTCTGTCATCCTTCTCTGCTCTCTCTGAATTTCCAGCTTTCTCCAAAATGTTTCCTCTTTTGTAGGATTCCGGTAAACTAATCAAAACTCAAGTGGAATGGGTAGAGACATATCACCATCTAATTAAGTTTAATACCCACAACTGATTGAGTCATATCTCCTTGGAGATAATCTAATGGAGTTTCCAACCTATAGTACTGAATAGGGATTAGAAGAAATTGTTGCTCTCACAAGATTGGTTAGGATTAAAACATGGCTTTTCTAGGGCACATAAATCCTTTCAAATTGGCACAGATGGTTTTAGGTATTGTTTAAGCATATTCTTCCAAGCTGTCCTTTCTCCTGCTCTCTTTGTCTAGAGTAATCTTCACTGAATAGCATTTTTTAATGTTGGTGTAATAAATGAATGGAATTTTTGGCCAACGAGTTGTGATTTTGTGCACAGGTCACAAAATAAAAAATTTACTTTAACTTTTAGGTGTATAATTAATCTGGAGACCATATTTGGATGTTTTAGGTAGGGATTCAAGTTTTGCTCTTTTCCAAATGGTGAACCATTTTCTCCTACAATATCGACTATCAATCAATTTTCCCCCCATTGATTGATGGCATCATCTTCATCTCAATTATATCTTTGAGCATTCTACTCTATTCTGTTGTACATTTTCCTGTTCTTATGTCGATATCCCAGTTTTAAAAATCACTATGGTTAGGTAGTTTCTCTTCATATATTATATTTATATATAAAATATTTTATCAGAGCACTTGTGGGTTTACAGAAAAATTATGCAAAAAGTGTAAAATTACCTTTTACCATCCCCTCACAGTTTTCCTATTGTTAGCATTTTTCAATTAGTGTGGTATCTTTATTATAACTGATGGAGCTGTATAATTATAATTATATTATTAACCATAGTCCAGTTTATACTAAGGTTCACTCTTTGTATTGTACAGTTCTTTTTTTTCTAAATTTTTATTGCAACAGCATATATAAAATATAAAAATTCCCATTTTAGCCACTTTAAAGTTGTGGTGGTTTGGAGCTATGTCCAGAAAAACATGTTCTTAAACTTAATCCATTCCAGTGCATATGAACCCATTATGAGTAGGCCCTTAACTCAGTTAAAATGTGGCTCAACTCAGTCAGGGTGCATCTAATCCTATTACTGGAGTTCTTTATAAGCTGAATGAAATTCATACAGAGAGAGCGAAAGCTGAAGGAAGTGAGAAGTTGAGGGTCACTGGAACCCAGAAGAGAAGGGAGAGGCCGGATGGGACTGACACATTCATTGCTGTGACAGAGGAGTCAAGGACCAAGGACCAAGGATCACTGGCAGCCAGCCCCAGAATGCCAGTCTTCAGGAAGAAAGTTCACCTTGATGATGACTTGATTTGGTCTTCTCCTAGACTCAAAACCATGAGATAATGCATTCCCAATATTTAAACCAAGCTATTGTGTGGTATTTTCTTGAGCAGCCAAGAAAACTTAAAGAAAGTATACAATTTAGTGGTTTTAATTATGTTCACAGTGTTGTGCTACCATCAATGCCATACAGTGCCAACAATTTTTTATCAACTCAAACAGAAAACTCTTTACCAATTAGGCACCTACTCCTCATTTCCCACCCCTAGTGCTGCCCTTGATCACTTGTCTTTTAATTTCTGACTTTATGAATTTGTTTGTTCTAAGTATTTCATATAAGTGAGATTGTATGATAATTGTCCTTTTGTGCCTGGCTTATTTCACTCGACATGATGTCTTCAAGGTCCATTCATATTGTTGCATATATAAGAACTTCATTCCTTCTTAGGGCTGAATTATATTCCCTCTGCCTGTATATAAACATTTTGCTTATCCATTCATCTGTTGATGGACACTGGACCATATAGACTGAAGACTGGGGATCTTTCCTATCTCTCCTGCACACTGTTAGATTCTCATACAACTGCAAAATATGAATGAGATTGAATTTCTAGTTACTCTAGTAAATCTTAGGAAAGTGATGTGATATGTCTTGCACTTGAATGAGATGAGGTAGAATGCATTCCTGCTAACTTGTTTAGAATGGGCATCTCTAACTTTTCCTTCAACTTGTCATGTTTTGGGTGTGATGGGGTAGATGGTACAAATGGAACACACTTAATTAACATCTTCAGTTTTAAATGAGGCATCCATACGTGGGGTTTTTTGCAACTAGATGGTATTTCTTTTGCTTTCCCCATAACCTTATTCATTATACTCTCCAAATCAATGTTTGCTTTTTGTGAACTTCCTTTCATCTCCTCCTTGATGAACCTACCTAGTGCATACTTCCTATTTATCACTAAGTGACATTTTAAAATAGGTTCTGATCAATTTAAAAAGCTGCAGGGCAGAGACAGCCTAGTATTTGCATAACTCCCATTGGACAATGTTTTTGTGGAAATGCAATATTCTTTAATTATAAGAATTATCTCCAAAGTATATAAATGAGTCTCTGCTCTAGAAAGTTTAAGTCACACAAATATATGAAAAATTATACTTGATGTTGATGTTGTGACTAACAGAGAAAAGCAAATCAACTAACTTGAAATATTTGGGCAACATTTTCTGGAGAGAAACTTAATAAGCTGATGTAAAACAAGAAAATTGCCTTTATTTGTAAGAGAAGCCCCTCCCCCTTTTTATGATGGTGTGCGAAATGCAGAGAAGCATGTACAGATGTGAAAGCTGATTTTCCCTGAAGCGCGCATTACAAATTCAAAGCCAAAATTCTTTCAGCAAGATTAATAAGTGCTGTTCATGCATCTCCTGGGCAGATCAACAGTGAGAAGAGCGCAGAAAAAGTCCACAAAATCCCCTGTTTTCTTCAAATGTGTTTGAGTTGCAGCCAAACAAAGGAGAAACTGACCATCTTTTGATGGGTAAGAAACAAATTGAGGAGGGCCAAGTAATAAAACACAGATCACTTTGGGCAAACCTGATGGTTAATTAAATAGTTGACTTGCAAGCTAAAGACCTTTTCTAACTTTTAACTTGCAACCTCTAAGAAGATAAAAAGTGAAGAATCCTTCCTAAGGAAGAAAACCTCAGTTTAAAGAAAAACTCAAGATGAACATAGGTCAAATGGAGATGCCAAATGTTAGAAACACAAAGACAGAACATTGCTTCTTTTATGTTCTGATTAATGATTAATAATTAAAATTTAATTAATAGTTAAATTTATTTAAAATAAGAATTTGAAGTAATTTTCAGTTCCAGCAATGATGCAGTTGAAAAATAAGGGCCCTGGGTTTCAGACCTAACTGTTTTCAACTCCTGTGACTGAAGACAATTCCTTTCCCCTTTCCTGTATTCAGTTTCCTTACCCACCTAAGGACAGGGCTTAAAGATCCTCAAATCCCTTCAACTTCATGATTCTATGATTTATGTGTCTTGTGTTTCAGAGCTGGCTGACTCGCTGATGATTTATCTGAGAAAAATAATATTATTGACTCTCAAATGAGAGACTAATATTTCCTGTGGGGAAAAATTAATTTTTGGCTATCACTAATGTCAAACCAAAGAAAATATCTTGACTCCAATAAAAAATTTAAAGAGTCTGGCTAAAGACAAATGACTAGGAGTTAGCAGTGTGTGAGTTCCCATAATTAACTAAAACTCCACATAGGAATCCTTCTTAATTTATTAAAAAATTCTGTGGTTCCTTTTCTTTTCCAAACTAAATATCCTTAAAGGAATGAAAATATGTTTAAGGAGCATACTCAGCTAGGAGCTACTATATTGCATTTTCTGACTGATATTGTCTAACTCTTCAATGATGAAACTAATTTTGTACAGTGAAAACAGTATACTGCCACATGATAATACTTATTTACACTTATATCGATTCTCCAAGAAGACAATGAACCATCAGGGCCTTGGAATATATACTTTATTTTTTTCTTTTCTTTTTTTTCTTTTTTTTTTATTAATTAAAAAAAGAATTAACAAAACAATTAGAAATCATTCCAATCTACATGTACAATCAGTAATTCTTAATAACATCACATAGTTGCATATTCATCATTTCTTAGTACATTTGCATCGATTTAGAAAAAGAAATAAAAAGACAACAGAATAAGAATTAAAACAATAATAGAAAGAAAAAAAACAAAACAAAAACAAAAAACCTATACCTCACATGCAGCTTCATTCAGTGTTTTAACATAATTGCATTACAATTGGGTAGTATTGTGCTGTCCATTTCTGAGTTTTTATATCCAGTCCCGTTGTACACTCTGTATCCCTTCAGCTCCAATTATCCCTTCTCTCTCTTTTTTTTTTTTAATTAACGGAAAAAAAGAAATTAACCCAACATTTAGAGATCATACCATTCTACATATGCAATCATTAATTCTTAACATCATCACATAGATGCATGATCATCATTTCTTAGTACATATGCATTGGTTTAGAAGAACTAGCAACATAACCGAAAAAGATATAGAATGTTAATACAGAGAAAAAAATAAAAGTAATAATAGTAAAATCAAAACAAAACAAAACAAAACAAAACAAAAACCTATAGCTCAGATGCAGCTTCATTCAGTGTTTTAACATGATTACTTTACAATTAGGTATTATTGTGCTGTCCATTTTTGAGTTTTTGTATCTAGTCCTGTTACACCGTCTGTATCCCTTCAACTCCAATTGGCCATTATCTTACCCTGTTTCTACCTCCTGCTGGACTCTGTTATCAAGGACATATCCAAATTTATTCTCGAATGTCTGTTCACATCAGTGGGACCATACAGTATTTGTCCTTTAGTTTTTGACTAGACTCACTCAGCATAATGTTCTCTAGGTCCATCCATGTTATTACATGCTTCATAAGTTTATCATGTCTTAAAGCTGCATAGTATTCCATCGTATGTATATACCACAGTTTGTTTAGCCACTCTTCTGTTGATGGAGATTTCGGCTGTTTCCATCTCTTTGCAATTGTAAATAACGCTGCTATAAACATTGGTGTGCAAATGTCCGTTTGTGTCTTTGCCCTTAAGTCCTTTGAGTAGATTCCCAGCAATGGTATTGCTGGGTCGTATGGCAATTCTATATTCAGCTTTTTGAGGAACCGCCAAACTGCCTTCCACAGTGGTTGCACTATTTGACATTCCCACCAACAGTGGATAAGTGTGCCTCTTTCTCCGCATCCTCTCCAGCACTTGTCATTTTCTGTTTTGTTGATAATGGCCATTCTGGTGGGTGTGAGATGATATCTCATTGTGGTTTTGATTTGCATTTCTTTAATGGCCAGGGACATTGAGCATCTCTTCATGTGCCTTTTGGCCATTTGTATTTCCTCTTCTGAAAGGTGTCTGTTCAAGTCTTTTTCCCATTTTGTAATTGGGTTGGCTGTCTTTTTGTTGTTGAGATGAACAATCTCTTTATAGATTCTGGATACTAGACCTTTATCTGATATATCATTTCCAAATATTGTCTCCCATTGTGAAGGCTGTCTTTCTACTTTCTTGATGAAGTTCTTTGATGCACAAAAGTGTTTAATTTTGAGGAGTTCCCATTTATTTATTTCCTTCTTCAGTGCTCTTGCTTTAGGTTTAAGGTCCATAAAACCGCCTCCAGTTGTAAGATCCATAAGATATCTCCCAACATTTTCCTCTAACTGTTTTATGGTCTTAGACCTAATGTTTAGATCTTTGATCCATTTTGAGTTAACTTTTGTATAGGGTGTGAGAGATGGGTCTTCTTTCATTCTTTTGCATATGGATATCCAGTTCTCTAGGCACCATTTATTGAAGAGACTGCTCTGTCCCAGGTGAGTTGGCTTGACTGCCTTATCAAAGATCAAATGTCCATAGATGAGAGGGTCTATATCTGAGCACTCTATTCAATTCCATTGGTCGATATATCTATCTTTATGCCAATACCATGCTGTTTTGACCACTGTGGCTTCATAATATGCCTTAAAGTCCGGCAGCGCGAGACCTCCAGCTTCGTTTTTTTCCCTCAAGATGCTTTTAGCAATTCGGGGCACCCTGCCCTTCCAGATAAATTTGCTTATTGGTTTTTCTATTTCTAAAAAATAAGTTGTTGGGATTTTGATTGGTATTGCATTGAATCTGTAAATCAATTTAGGTAGGATTGACATCTTAACTATATTTAGTCTTCCAATCCATGAACACGGTATGCCCTTCCATCTATTTAGGTCTTCTGTGATTTCTTTTAGCAGTTTTTTTGTAGTTTTCTTTATATAGGCTTTTTGTCTCTTTAGTTAAATTTATTCCTAAGTATTTTATTCTTTTAGTTGCAATTGTAAATGGGATTCGTTTCTTGATTTCCCCCTCAGCTTGTTCATTACTAGTGTATAGAAATGCTACAGATTTTTGAATGTTGATCTTGTAACCTGCTACTTTGCTGTACTCATTTATTAGCTCTAGTAGTTTTGTTGTGGATTTTTCCGGGTTTTCGACGTATAGTATCATATCGTCTGCAAACAGTGATAGTTTTACTTCTTCCTTTCCAATTTTGATGCCTTGTATTTCTTTTTCTTGTCTAATTGCTCTGGCTAGAACCTCCAACACAATGTTGAATAATAGTGGTGATAGTGGACATCCTTGTCTTGTTCCTGATCTTAGGGGGAAAGTTTTCAATTTTTCCCCATTGAGGATGATATTAGCTGTGGGTTTTTCATATATTCCCTCTATCATTTTAAGGAAGTTCCCTTGTATTCCTATCTTTTGAAGTGTTTTCAACAGGAAAGGATGTTGAATCTTGTCGAATGCCTTCTCTGCATCAATTGAGATGATCATGTGATTTTTCTGCTTTGATTTGTTAATATGGTGTATTACATTAATTGATTTTCTTATGTTGAACCATCCTTGCATACCTGGGATGAATCCTACTTGGTCATGATCTATAATTCTTTTAATGTGTTGTTGGATACGATTTGCTAGAATTTTATTGAGGATTTTTGCATCTGTATTCATTAGAGAGATTGGTCTGTAGTTTTCTTTTTTTGTAATATCTTTGCCTGGTTTTGGTATGAGGGTGATGTTGGCTTCATAGAATGAATTAGGCAGTTTTCCCTCCACTTTGATTTTTTGAAGAGTTTGAGGAGAATTGGTACTAATTCTTTCTGGAACGTTTGGTAGAATTCACATGTGAAGCCATCTGGTCCTGGACTTTTCTTTTTAGGAAGCTTTTGAATGACTAATTCAATTTCTTTACTTGTGATTGGTTTGTTGAGGTCATCTATGTCTTCTTGAGTCAAAGTTGGTTGTTCATGTCTTTCCAGGAACCCGTCCATTTCCCTAAATTGTTGTATTTATTAGTGTAAAGTTGTTCATAGTATCCTGTTATTACCTCCTTTATTTCTGTGAGGTCAGTAGTTATGTCTCCTCTTCCATTTCTGATCTTATTTATTTGCATCCTCTCTCTTCTTCTTTTTGTCAATCTTGATAGGGGCCCATCAATCTTATTGATTTTCTCATAGAACCAACTTCTGGTCTTATTGATTTTCTCTACTGTTTTCATATTTTCAATTTCATTTATTTCTGCTCTGATCTTTGTTATTTCTTTCCTTTTGCTTGCTTTGGGATTAGTTTGCTGTTCTTTCTCCAGTTCTTCCAATTGAACAGTTAATTCCTGCATTTTTGCCTTTTCTTCTTTTTTGATATAGGCATTTAGGGCAATAAATTTCCCTCTTAGCACTGCCTTTGCTGCATCCCATAAGTTTTGATATGTTGTATTTTCATTTTCATTTGCCTCGAGGTATTTACTAATTTCTCTTGCAATTTCTTCTTTGACCCACTCGTTGTTTAAGAGTGTGTTGTTGAGCCTCCACGTATTTGTGAATTTTCTGGCATTCCGCCTATTATTGATTTCCAACTTCATTCCTTTATGATCTGAGAAAGTGTTGTGTATGATTTCAATCTTTTTAAATTTGTTAAGACTTGCTTTGTGACCCAGCATATGGTCTATCTTTGAGAATGATCCATGAGCACTTGAGAAAAAGGTGTATCCTGCTGTTGTGGGATGTAATGTCTTATAAATGTCTGTTAAGTCTAGCTCCTTTATAGTAATATTCAGATTCTCTATTTCTTTATTGATCCTCTGTCTAGATGTTCTGTCCATTGATGAGAGTGGGGAATTGAAGTCTCCAACTATTATGGTATTTGTGTCTATTTCCCTTTTCAGTGTTTGCAGTGTATTCCTCACGTATTTTGGGGCATTCTGGTTCGGTGCATAAATATTTATGATTGTTATGTCTTCTTGTTTAATTGTTCCTTTTATTAGTATATAGTGTCCTTCTTTGTCTCTTTTAACTGTTTTACATTTGAAGTCTAACTTGTTGGATATTAGTGTAGCCACTCCTGCTATTTTCTGGTTGTTATTTGCATGAAATATCTTTTCCCAACCTTTCACTTTCAACCTATGTTTATCTTTGGGTCTAAGATGTGTTTCCTGTAGACAGCATATAGAAGGATCCTGTTTTTTAATCCATTCTGCCAATCTATGTCTTTTGATTGGGGAATTCAGTCCATTAACATTTAGTGTTTTTACTGTTTGGATAATATTTTCCTCTGCCATTTTGCCTTTTGTATTATATATAGCATATCTGACTTTCCTTCTTTCTACACTCTTCTCCATACCTCTCTCTTCTGTCTTTTCGGTTCTGACTCTAGTGCTCCCTTTAGTATTTCTTGCAGAGCTGGTCTCTTGGTCACAAATTCTCTCAGTGACTTTTTGTCTGAGAATGTTTTAATTTCTCCCTCATTTTTGAAGGACAATTTTGCTGGATATAGGAGTCTTGGTTGGCAGTTTTTCTCTTTTAGTAATTTAAATATATCATCCCACTGTCTTCTAGCCTCCATGGTTTCTGCTGAGAAATCTACACATAGTCTTATTGGGTTTCCCTTGTATGTGATGGATTGTTTTTCTCTTGCTGCTTTCAAGATCCTCTCTTTCTGTTTGACCTCTGACATTCTAACTAGTAAGTGTCTTGGAGAACGCCTATTTGGGTCTAATCTCTTTGGGGTGCACTGCACTTCTTGGATCTGTAATTTTAGGTCTTTCATAAGAGCTGGGAAATTTTCAGTGAAAATTTCTTCCATTAGTTTTTCTCCTCCTTTTCCCTTCTCTTCTCCTTCTGGGACACCCACAACACGTATATTTGTGCGGTTCATATTGTCCTTGAGTTCCCTGATACCCTGTTCAAATTTTTCCATTCTTTTCCCGATAGTTTCTGTTTGTTTTTGGAATTCAGATGTTCCATCCTCCAAATCACTAATTCTATCTTCTGTCTCTTTGAATCTATCATTGTAGGTATCCATTGTTTTTTCTATCTTTTCTACTTTGTCCTTCACTTCCATAAGTTCTGTGATTTGTTTTTTCAGTTTTTCTATTTCTTCTTTATGTTCAGCCCATGTCTTCTTCATGTCCTGCCTCAATTTATCGATTTCGTTTTTGAAGAGGTTTTCCATTTCTGTTCGTATATTTAGCATTAGTTGTCTCAGCTCCTGTATCTCATTTGAACTATTGGTTTGTTCCTTTGACTGGGCCATATTTTTGATTATTTGAGCGTGATCCGTTATCTTCTGTTGGCGTCTGCGCATTTAGACAGATTTCCCTGGGTATTGGATCCAAAAGTTTGGAAGATTTTCCTGTGAAATCTCTGGGTTCTGTTTTTCTTATCCTGCCCAGTAGGTGGCGCTCGTGGCACACGTTTGTCTGTGGGTCCCACCAGTAAAAGGTGCTGTGGGACCTTAAACTTTGGAAAACTCTCGCCGTCCGGGGGTTTCGCTAGCCGAAGCGGCTTGAGCCGGCCCGGGGTCCGAACGCAGGGAGGGTTGCTGGTCGCCGCAGCCCGGGAAAGAGCCCGTCCGAATTTCCTAGTCTGCCCTGGGCGACAAGCGTGGCGGGAGGGCGCCAGCGGCAGCAGCCCGCCCGAGAGAGTGCACGTTCCCCGGGAGTCACGGGTTTGGAAGGGGCCTCCCCCACCCGTCACCGTTCTCCGCGGCCTGGGGATTTCCGATCCAATTCTCTCAGTTGGTCCGGGGGGCTGCGCGTGGTGTGGGCGCCAGCTGCCTTGGTTTCAGGGGACCGCCTCTCCAATTCTCCCAGCTGGCCCGGGAAGGGGGAAGGGAGTAACTCCGGCCGCTTGCCACCCTGCCCAGCCTCGGCGATCTCACCCGAGCTGCTTCTCTCAGCCAGCCAGCCGTTCCAGGATGGGGTACGCTGTCTTTTTTATCTCTGTTGTGGCTTTGGGCGCTTTCTGTATCGTTTCTACTCCCCTAGTAGCTGTCCTGGAGAAGAAACTAAGATCTGCGCGTCTTACTAAGCTGCCATCTTTCAGGAAGTCCTCTGGAATATATACTTTAAATGCCAGTATCGTGAAGTGTGATAATTGAATAAATTTTATGGAGACCTTCACTTAACCAAAGATGATCACCAGTCATGGTTATTTAGATCACTGCTTAAACAAACAAACGTAAAATATGACCATGACCATGAATGCTTAAGGATTTATCAGTGAGCATACTTACCTTTGGATGCAAACAATGGCAGCAGCAAACTCAAGCTGTCTTAAACAATGAGGCAAGGCCAGAAGGATGGTAGGATTCAGTTAATTAAACCAGACCTTTCTCTGGTTTTGCTGCCATTCTTTCTTCTCATCCATGTCACTCTCTCTACATTCTGGTGGACAGATAGTGGCAGGGGCCCTGGGACCCCCTTTTCTGCCTGACAAAGCCAGAAAAAGAGATGAGGTCCCTTTCATGGTTCTCTCTGAAGAACAGGGGAAATTTTTATCAGACCCCCAGCAAACTCTACCTCTTGACTGAGTGGCCGGAATTGAGTGATATGTCCAGTTCTCGGCTAGTTACTGCCCAGGGAAGTGAGATTACCATGACTGGTTTAGACCAATCAGGGACCATCCCTGGGGCTGTGGCCACACCCCAATAATGTGGCTGTTGCACAGGGGAAGGGGTAAAATTGATGATGAGCAGACAATCATAGTGATACCTTATAGTATATAATGTCAGGTTCTTGCTATATTTGACAACTTGATATAATTGGGGACTCTTCACTAATTACTATGCCTAAAGCACTCATTGGTCAGGTGGTAATTTGTGGGTAGAAGTGGAGGAGAAGAGAAGTTCAGGGTGCTGGCTCCAGAGTCAGAATGCTATACTGTTACCAGATCTCTGCTGACACTGGAGCTTGCTCCAGGCTCGATTTTCTCATTGCAAGAAGGAATTCAGGGAATGTGTAATAGCAAGCAATGAAATTTATTGAAGGGAAAGTACATGCGAGAGGAAAATAGCAAAGGTTTTCAAGGAGTACACACTTAAGGAGATAGCACGGGCATGTCCAAGAGAGTGTATGCTTTTGGCAAACTACACTTAGGTTTTATGTACTGGCTCATCTTCATGCTCTAGGCTCAGTCCAGAGGTGGAAATTTTCACTTTCCCCTCCTGCCTTCCCCTCCTTTCTCTCTATACCAGGCTATCAAACTGTTTCTGAGAAGTAGGGTTTCGTTCCCAGTCTTGTTCAGCCCTTCCTTTCTCACTCTCCATTTGGTTATCTCGACTGTAGCTTGATGCTGACCCATCCCTTCATTTGGACTGACCGATGCCCCTGGCCAGGTCAGAGTGTCCTACTCCAGCCTGCCTCAATACATTCATTCTGGCTCTGCTCTCCCCAACTGATCCCAGTGTCTGGCACATGGTAAACACACAAGAAATAAGAGAAATAGAAATAGGTGCTAGTATTTATCAAGCTCTCATTACATGTTTGGTTTTGTTCTAAGTGTTTTATATGTATTGATTCATTTACCCTTGAACATAATCCTGTTAGACAGTGTGGTGCTTTTAAAAATACATCCAAAAATTGTTTGAGATACTTCCCTTCAAGAGGTGGAGTCTAATTCCCCTCCCCCCTTTTTTTGTATGCTCTAAGCTGGGTCACATTTCATTATTTTTTCATGTGAGTATCCCGTTATAGCAGCATCATTTGTGTGTTTGTTTTGCTTGTTTGTTTGCTTTTGGGAAGTGCATGGACCAGGAATTGAACCTGGGTCTCCCACATGGCAGTTGAGAATTCTACCACTGAACTACCCTTGCACTCCCGTAATTCCTCTTCTCTTGATGTGTCTTGGACTTAGTGCCTTGTTTCTAATGAATAGGATAAAATAACAGTGACAGTTGCAACTTTGGAGACCAGGTCATAAAAAATCCACTGTGGCTTCCATCTTGTTTTCCCTCTCACCTTCCCTCCCTACCCCTTTCTAGGAGAAGCCAGCTGCCATATCTTGAGTGTACTCAGACAGTCCTGTGGAGAGGCTCACATGGTGAGGGCCTGAAGTTTCTGGCTTACAGTCATGAACCTGCCGATAACTACACGAGTGACCTTGGAAGCAGATTCCCCAGCACCCATCAAGCCTCAAGATGATGGCAGCCTTGGCAGCTTGATGGCAATATTATGAGAAATGCTGAGCCAGAAACATCCAGCTAAGCCACTCCTAGAATCCTGATTCTTAGAAAGTGTGTGAAGTAATACATATTTGTTGTTTTAAGCTGCCAAGTTTTTGGTTATTTTTATACAGTAGCTGATAGCTAATTCTGGCAGGTGCTATTACCCCACTTTATAGATGAGTAAATTAAAGGAGGGGACAGTAAAGTAAGTTGTCCCAGCTCATGTAACAGGGAATTTGTGGAACCAGGAATAAGCCCCATGCAACCTGACATCAGAGCTCACATGCTCACTCCCTTGAACATGGTAGCAAGGCCATGGGTATCTGGGTGCTGCCCAGTTTATTAGAAATCCTTGGTCTTTCTTTTTCAGTTGCCCCAAATTTTAGGATTGATGAATTCTGTCAGAGAGATTAAGATGAGCCATCAGCAGAGAATTTTAAAGGCTCTTTAACAGTTATTTTATTTGTATTTAAACGTAAAAAAGCCATCTAACATTTTTGTGTCTTAGCAGCTTGAATCATAGACTATAGGTGTGGGAGGCAACTCATAGCCTTAGGAAATGGATAAGAAACTCCTCGACCTTGAATTCATAGTCTGTGTAGGCACAATTTCTCCTCATTGAAGGCAAGGGAGAATTACCCAAAGTAAGAGGTAGAGTAACACGTCAGAAGCATACAGGCAGATACATTATGGTAAGCATAGTTCTAGCTAGGTAGGGTGCTGGGTGATTTATTTGGAAGTCAAGATATGACTCAGATTACTTTTGCCCTGAATTCATGTGACTGTAGATCTGAAAGCCAAGAAAGTCTAAGTTTTCATTCTTGCATTGGTGCTGAGGACCCTGAAGTCACTGCATTATAGTTTTTCTTTCTCATTTGCAAGCCTCTCAATTTCCTACAGCTCAGTTGGATATGAAGAGTCCTGAAACCTGGATCCTCCTGAGTTTCTCAGTTCTTCTCTCTTGCTTCTGACCCTTCAGTGGACAGGCTGTGAGGTGTCTTGGAGCAAGATATAACTACTCTTGCTTTACCTAGAGAGTTCTTGTTTTCTAAAGAATGAGAGCCCTATGAGGGAAAGTAACCTGTCTGGAGTCACTCAAGGGATGAATGATGGAGACTCACAGTCTGGAACTCATTCCACCTGCGCTGTTGTATTTAAGAGTTTTCCTCCAGCTCTTATTTGAGTGTGGAGTGATCCATCACTCAGCCCTGGGAGGTGACCTATGCAACATTTATCTTATATTTATTGTACTATGGTTATTTGAGTCTCTCTTATCATCCTAATGGATTGGAAGCTCTTGGAGGCAGAAAAATGAGGAGTGCCTTGTCTAGAGCACAGCTCAGTATGAACTTGTGCAATGGAATGTGTTAAAAGTGAAAGGATGGATGGATGGATGGATTGATGGAAAGGTGGAAGAAACCATAAAATACTTAAAATTTTCCTGCTACAGTTATCTTGCTAAATGTGCACTGGAATAAGAAAGAAAATCATTCATATATTTTGAACTTCCAAAAAGGTTAAATTTAAGACATGTATTTTACTTTAAATAAAAATTACTTGAACAATAAAATTCGGTTCAACAATTTAGTTTGGGGCCAGCCAACTTTTCAGTAGTTGATTTATGTGATGAAGTTTTACAGGAAACATACTAACATATTGGTTTAGTCACAATAACACCTACTTAAAGCACAGGCTGTTTTCTAGCTTGGTAGCTGTCCTGTTTTAATAGATCTATTGGAATTTAAAATTTCCATTTCTACTCGCACAAATAAATTTTTTGGTGGAAAATGGAAAGTTAATTGATGATTGATTTATATTCTGCCTCTGCCCAAAAAGATTAGAAGTGATTTACTGCTAGATCATAAACACAGTGTAACTATACACGGCTGGTGCTGAAAATATTGCACTCGAACATTACAGATCAGTTTATAACACATCATTTCAGAGATATGCAAAAAAAGTCTTCAGAGTGAGAACTAGCCATAATGAAACTTTTATGTAACTGAAGAAATAAGCTGTTGATCACAAAGGCTTTTGGGTGGAATGATGGACTTTATGGCTGGATCCATCTAGGCATTGGTTAACGATCGTAAAAACATGCCTATGAGACTTAAATCTTTATAGCGTTATTTGAAAGTATTGTTACATTATAAAAGTGTCTTTCCCATCAAGATTTGATTGAAAATCCCATATCTATTGAATTCCCAGAGCACTAGGTGACATATGTAAGGCCCTCAAATTTGTAGAATGAACGAATGTCAACCATATGCCATCCCCACAATAAACATTTTATTTGTTTAATTCTTTCTAATTTCAAAACAAGTCTATGAGATAGGTATTTACAGGAAGATAGGTATTATAGGGTTCATTTTATAGATGAGGAATTGGAAGCTCAGAGATTAAAATAATTAAAGTCACCATATTAGTTTTCTATGGCTACACACCAAATCACCACAAGTTTAGTTGTTTAAAACAACCTGTATTGATTATTGTTATCATTATTTTTTTCAGGTGAGGATACTTCATAGGGTCTACATATCGTCTCTTCATGTTCAGGTTCAGGAACCATCACATCATGTTCTCTCCCACCACCACCCTTTTGTTTTATATCAGAGAAATGTAGGTTTACAGAAAAATCATGCAGAAAATACAGAGTTCTCTTATCCCCGCCCCTATACACTGTTTCTCCTCTTATTGACATTTGCATTAGTGTGGTACCTTTGTTATAATTGATAAAACTATACTATCATAATTGTACTATTAAATATAGTCTATAGTTTACATTAGTGTTCATTGTTTTTTGTGTGTAGTCTTATGATTTCTTAAAATATTTTATTCTAATAACATGCATTCAACCTAAAATTTTTCCTTTTTAACCACATTCAAATATAATTCAGTGGTATTAATCACATTCACAATGTTGTGCTACTATCACCAACATCCATTACCAAGACCTTTCCATTGCTTCAAACAGATTTACCAATTAAACAGTAATTCCCCATTCCCAACCCTGGCCCAGTATAACCCATATTCTAGTTTCCGATGCTATGAATTTGCTAATTCTAATGATTTCATATTAGTGCCTCATACAATGTCTGTCTCTTTGTGCTGCCTTATTTCACTCAACACGATGTCTTCAAGGTTCATCAGTATTGTTGCATATATGTAACAGGGCTTCATTCCTTTTTACTGAGAATAATATTCCATTGTATGCATATACCACATTTTGTTCACTCATTCATATGTTGATGGACACTTGGGTTGCTTTCATCTTTTGACAGTTATGAATTATGTCACATCAGTGTACAAATATCTGTTTAAGTCCTTGCTTTTAATTCTCTTTTGTATGTACCTAGAAGTGAGATAACTGGGTCATATAGTAATTCTATACGTACATTTTTGAGGAACCACCAACTCTTTTCCACAGTGATTGCAACATTTTATATTCTCACCAGCAATGACTGCGTGTTCATATTTCTCCACATCATCTCCAGTATATGCTATATTCTGACTTTTTTTTTAAATAGTAGCCATTTTACAGGGTGAGGAATGGTATCTCATTGTAGTTTTGATTTGCATTTTCCTAATGGCTAATGATGTTGAGCATCTTTTCATGTGCTTTTAGGCCATTTGTATATATTTCTTGAAAAATTGTCTACTCAAGTATTTTGCCCATTATTAAATTGAGTTGTTTGCTTTTTTGTTATTGAGCAGAGGGTTTCTTTATATATTCTGGATGTTACACATCTATTGAGTATGTGGTTTCCAAATGTTTTCCCCCATTCTGTAGGTTGATTTTTAATTTTCATGGTGAAGTCCTTTGATGCTCAAGAGTTTTAAAATTTGATGAAGTCCCATTTATCTAATTTTTCTTTTGTTGCATGTGCTTTTAATGTAAAATCTAAGAAACCATTGCCTAACACAAGGTCTTGAAAATACTTCCCTATGTGTTCTTCTAGGAGTTTTATAGTTTGGGTTCTTACATTTAGGTCTTTGATGCATTTTGAATTGATTTTTGTATATGGTATGAGGGGTCGTCCTTCATTCATTTGCATATGTATTACCCACTTTTCCCAGAACCATTTGTTGATGAGACTATTCTTTCTTTATTGTATGAACTTGACACTTGTCAAAAATCAATTGGCAGGGCCACGGTGGCTCAGCAGGCAGGAATGCTTGCCTGCGATGCCAGAGGACCCGGGTTCAATTCTTGGTGCCTGTCCATGTCAAAAAAAAAAAATCAATTGGCCATAGATGTGAAGGTTAATTTTTAAATTCTAGATTAGATTCCATTGGCCTATATGTTTATCCTTATGCAGTACCATGAAGTTTTTTTTTTATCAGCAACTCTCAGTACTTTTTTAAAATTTATTTATTAATTTAAAAAATTAAGAACAAACAAAAACATTAAACATTAACATATAATTCTGTTCTACATATATATTCAGTAATTCTCAATATCATCACATAGTTGCATATTCATCATTTCTTAGAACATTTGCATCAATTCAGAAAAAGAAATAAAAAGACAACAGAAAAAGAAATAAAACAATAACAGAAAAAAAAGATTAGACATACCATATCCCTTCCCCCTCACTTTCATTTATCACTAGTATTTCAAACTAAATTTATTTTAACATTTGTTCCCCCTATTATTTCTTTTTATTCCATATGTTCTACTTGTTTCTTGACAAGCTAGATAAAAGGAGCATCAGAGACAACGTTTTCACAATCACACAGTCACATCGTGACAGCTGTATCATTATTCAATCATCCTCGAGAAACATGGCTACTGGAACACAGCTCTATATTTTCAGGCAGTTCCCTCCAGCCTCTCCATTTCCTCTTAGATAACAAGGTGATATCTACTTAATGCACAAGAATAACCTCCAGGACAACCTCTTGACTCTGTTTGGAATCTCTCAGCCATTGACACTTTGTCTCATTTCACTCTTCCCCCTTTTGGTCGAGAAGGTTTTCTCAATCCCTTGATGCTAAGTCTCAGCTCATTCTAGGTTTTTTCTCAATCCCTTGATGCTGAGTCTCAGCTCATTCTAGGATTTCTGTCCCATGTTGCCAGGAAGGTCCACACCCCTGGGAGTCATGTCCCAGGTAGACAGGGGGAGGTTGGTGAGATTGCTTGTTGTGTTGGCTGGAGAGAGAGGCCACATATGAGCAACAAAAGAGGCTCTCTTGGAGGTGACTCTTAGGCCTTATTTTAGGTAGGCTTGACCTATCCTTTATGGGGTTAAGTTTCATATGAACAACCCCCAAGACTGGGGGCTCAGCCTATAGCTTTGGGTGTCCACACTGCTTGTGAGAATATCAAGAATTCAACTTGGGGAAGTTGCATTTCTCCCCGTTCTCACCATTCCCCGAAGGGGGCTTTGCAAATACTTTTCCACTCACTGATCGAATCACTCTGGGATTCATTGGGGCATCACTTTGGACAAACCAACAAAATCTCATGTCCTACCTGAGATTCCAAGTACTTATGGTGTTCAATCAAACTATCTACATAAGTTATATTAGGAAATGCACTAGTCAAAATCTAAATTTTGTAACAAACATTTTTTGCTTTAGTCTCACACATAAGGTGACATTTAAAAATATTAATTACCATCTATTTTCAGCACCCTGCAATAATGACATTCTTTTGTTCTTCCATGCAAAACCATTTTTAAAATTTGTGCATTTAGTCATTATTATTATACACTCTAGGCATTCCTAGATTATACCATCTCAATCTTTGACACCTATCTTTCTGATTTCATTTATGTCCTCAGCCCTCCTCCATCTGTCATTCTCACATGCACCTTCATTCAGTGTTTTAACATAATTGTATTACAGTAAGGTAGTATTGTGCTGTCCATTTCTGAGTTTTTGTATTCAGTTCTGTTGCACAGTCTGTATCCCTTCAGCTCCAATTACCCACTATCTTACCCTATTTCTATCTCCTGACAGTCTCTGTTACCAACAAAATATTCCAAGTTTATTCACTAATGTCAGTTCATATCAGTGAGACCATACAGTATTTGTCCTTTTGTTTTTGGCTAGTCTCACTCAGCATAGTGTTCTCAAGGTCCATCCATATTGTTACATACTTCATAACTTTATTCTGTCTTAAAGCTGCATAATATTCCATCGTATGTATATACCACAGTTTGTTTAGCCACTCATTTGGTGATGGACATTTTGGCGGTTTCCATCTCTTTACAGATGTAAATAATGCTGCTATAAACATTGGTGTGCAAATGTCCATTTGTGTCTTTGCTCTCACGTCCTCTGAGTAGAATCCTAGCAATGGTATTGCTGGGCCATATGGCAATTCTATATTCAGCTTTTTGAGGAACCGCCAAACTGCCTTTCACAGCAGTTGCACCATTTGACATTCCCACCAACAGTGAATAAGTGTGCCTCTTTCTCCACATCCTCTCCAGCACTTGTCATTTTCTGTTTTGTTGATAATGGCCATTCTGGTGGGTGTGAGATGATACCTCATTGTGGTTTTGATTTGCATTTCTCTAATGGCCAGGGATGTTGAGAATCTCTTCATGTGCCTTTTGGCCATTTGTATTTCCTCTTCTGAGAAGTGTCTGTTCAAGTCTTTTTCCCATTTTGTAATTGGATTGGCTGTCTTTTTGTTGTTGAGTTGAACAATCTCTTTATAAATTTTGGATACTAGACCTTTATCTGATATGTCATTTCTAAATATTATCTCCCATTGTGTAGGCTGTCTTTTTGCTTTCTTGATGAAGTTCTTTGATGCACAAAAGTGTTTAATTTTGAGGAGCTCCCCTTTCTTTCTTTCTTCAGTGCTCTTGCTTTGGGTTAAAGTCTATAAAACTGCCTCCAATTATAAGATTCATAAGATATCTCCCTACATTTTCCTCTAACTTTTTTATGGTCTTAGACCCAATGTTTAGATCTTTGATCCATTTTGAGTTAACTTTTGTATAGGGTGTGAGATACGGGTCCTCTTTCATTCTTTTGCATATGGATATCCAGTTCTCTAGGCACCATTTATTGAAGAGACTGTTCTGTCCCAGGTGAGTTGGCTTGACTGCCTTATCAAAGATCAAATGTCCATAGATGAGAGGGTCTATATCTGAGCACTCTATTCAATTCCATTGGTCAACATATCTATCTTTATGCCAGTACCATGTTGTTTTGACCACTGTGGCTTCATAATATGCCTTAAAGTCAGGCAATGTGAGATCTCCAGCTTCGTTTTTTTTCCCTCAAGATACTTTTAGCAATTTGGGGCACCTTGCCTTTCCAGATAAATTTGCTTATTGGTTTTTCTATTTCTGAAAAGTAAGTTGTTGGGATTTTGATTGGTATTGTGCTGAATCTGTAAATCAATTTAGATAGAATTGACATCTTAACTGTATTTAGTCTTCCAATCCATGAACACGGTATGCCCTTCCATCTATTTAGGTCCTCTGTGATTTCTTTTCACAGTTTCTTGTAGTTTCTTTGTATAGGTCTTTTGTCTCTTTAGTTAAATTTATTCCTAAGTATTTTATTCTTTTAGTTGTAATTGTAAATGAAATTCATTTCTTGATTTCCCTCTCAGATTGTTCATTACTAGTGTATAAAAACACTACAGATTTTTGAATGTTGATCTTGTAACCTGCCACTTTGCTGTACTCCTTTAATAGCTCTAGTAGTTTTACTTGGATTTTTCAGGGTTTTCGACATATAGTATCATATCATCTGTAAACACTGACAGTTTTACTTCTTCCTTTCCAATTTTGATGCCTTGTATTTCTTTTTCTTGCATAATTGCTCTGGCTAGAACTTCCAACATGATGTTGAATAACAGTGGTGATAGTGGACATCCTTGTCTTGTTCCTGATCTTAGGGGGAAAGTTTTCAATTTTTCCCCATTGAGGATGATATTAGCTGTGGGTTTTTCATATATTCCCTTTATCATTTTAAGGAAGTTCCCTTGTATTTGTATACTTTGAAGTGTTTTCAACAGGAAAGGATGTTGAATCTTGTCAAATGCCTTCTCTGCATCAATTGAGATGATCATGTGATTTTTCTGCTTTGATTTGTTGATATGGTGTATTACATTAATTGATTTTCTTATGTTGAACCATCCTTGCATACCTGGGATGAATCCTACTTGGTCATGATGTATAATTCTTTTAAAGTGTTGCTGGATTCGATTTGCTAGAATTTTGTTGAGGATTTTTGCATCCATATTCATTGGAGAGATTGGTCTGTAGTTTTCTCTTTGTAATATCTTTGTCTGGTTTTGGTATGAGGGTGATGTTGGCTTCATAGAATGAATTAGGTAGCTTTCCCTCCTGTTCAATTTTTTTGCAGAGTTTGAGCAGGATTGGTACTAATTCTTTCTGGAATGTTTGGTAGAATTCACAAGTGAAGCCGTCTGGTCCTGGACTTTACTTTTTGGGAAGCTTTTTAATGACTGATTCAATTTCTTTACTTGTGATTGGTTTGTTGAGGTCATCTATTTCTTCTTGAGTCAAAGTTGGTTGTTCATGCCTTTCTAGGAACTTGTCCATTTCATCTACATTGTTGTATTTATTAGCATAAAGTTGTTCATAGTATCCTGTTATTACCTCCTTTATTTCTGTGGGGTCAGTGGTTGTGTCTCCTCTTCCATTTCTGATTTTATTTATTTCTATTCTCTTTCTTCTTCTTTTTGTCAACCTCACTAAGGGTCCATCAATCTTATTTATTTTCTCATAGAACCAACTTCTGGTTTTGTTGATTTTCTTGATTGTTTCCATGTTCTCAATTTCATTTATTTCTGCTGTCATCTTCATTATTTATTTCTTTTTGCTTGCTTTTGGGTTTGCTGATCTTTCTCTAGTTCTTCCAAGTGGATAGTTAATTCCCAAATTTTTGCCCTTTCTTCTTTTTTGATATAGGCATTTAGGGCAATAAATTTCCCTCTTAGCACTGCCTTTACTGCGTCCCATAAGTTTTGATAAGCTGTGTTTTCATTTTCATTTGCCTCGAGATATTTACAGATTTCTCTTGTAATTTCTTCCTTGACCCACTGGTTGTTTAAGAGTGTGTTGTTGAGCCTCCACATATGTGTGAATTTTCTGGTGCTCTGCCTATTATTGATTTCCAACTTCATTCTTTTATGATCTGAGAAAGTATTTTGTATGGTTTCAATCTTTTTAAACTTGTTGGGACTTGCTTTGTGATGCAGCAATGGTCTATCTTTGAGAATGATCCATGAGCACTTGAGAAAAAGGTGTATCCTGCTGTTGTGGGGTGTAATGTCCTACAAATGTCTGTTAAGTCTAGCTCATTTATTGTAATTCTCTGTTTCTTTATTGATCCTCTGTCTAGATATTCTGTCCATTGATGAGAGTGGGGAACTGAAGTCTCCAACTATTGTGGTAGATGTGTCTATTTCCCTTTTCAGTATTTGCATTGTTTGCCTCAAGTATTTTGGAGCATTCTGGTTTGGTGCATAAATATTTATGATTGTTATGTCTTCATGCTGAATTGTTCCTTTTATTAGTACATAGTATCCTTCTTTGTCTCTTTTAACTGTTTTACATTTGAAGTTTAATTTGTTGGATATTAGTATAGCTACTCCTGCTCTTTTCTGGTTGTTATTTGCATGAAATATCTTTTCCCAACCTTTCACTTTCAACCTATGTTTATCTTGGGTCTAAGATGTGTTTCCTGTAGACAGCATATTGAAGGATCCTGTTTTTTAATCCATTCTACCAGTCTATGTCTTTTGATTGGGGAGTTCAATCCATTAACATTTAATGTTATTACTGTTTGGGTAGTACTTTCTTCTACCATTTTGCCTTTTGGATTTTATATGTCATATATAATTTTCCTTCTTTCTACACTCTTCTCCACACCTCTTTCTTTTGTGCTTTTGTATCTGTCTCTAGTGCTCCCTTTAGTATTTCTTGCAGAGCTGGTCTCTTTGTCACAAATTCTCTCAGTGATTTTTTTGTCTGAAAATGTTTTAATTTATCCCTCATTTTTGAAGGACAATTTTGCTGGATATAGAATTCTTGGTTGGCAGTTTTTCTCTTTTAGTAATTTAAATATATCATCCCACTGTCTTCTCGCTTCCATGGTTTCTGCTGAGAAATCTACACAGAGTCTTATTGGGTTTCCCTTGTATGTGATGGATTGCTTTTCTCTTGCTGCTTTCAAGATCCTCTCTTTCTCTTTGACCTCTGATATTCTGACTAGTAAGTGTCTTGGAGAACATCTATTTGGATCTATTCTCTTTGGGGTATGCTGCACTTCTTGGATCTGTAATTTTAGGTCTTTCATAAGAGTTGGGAAATTTTCAGTGATAATTTCTTCCATTAGTTTTTCTCCTCCTTTTCCCTTCTCTTCACTTTCTGGGACACCCACAACACGTATGTTCATGTGCTTCATATTATCATTCAATTCCCTGAGTACCTGCTCATATTTTTCCATTTTTTGCCCCTATAGTTTCTGTTTCTTGTCGGATTTCAGATGTTCCATCCTCCAGTTCACTAATCCTTTCCTCTGTCTCTCGAAATCTACCATTGTAGGTTTCCATTGTTTTTTTTTCATCTCTTCTACTGTGGCTTTCATTCCCATAAGTTCTGTGATTTGTTTATTCAGACTTTCCATTTCTTCTTTTTGTTCATTCTTTGCCTTTTTCATATCCTCCCTCAATTCATTGATTTGGTTTTTGATGAGGTTTTCCATGTCTGTCCGTATATTCTGAATTAATTGTTTCAGCTCCTGTATCTCATTTGAATTGTTGGTTTTTTCCGTTGACTGGGCCATATCTTCAATTTTCCTGGTGTGATTAGTTATTTTTTACTGGTGTCTAGACATCAAATTACCTCAATTAGTAGTATTCTGGAGATTGCTTTCACTTCTCTTACCTAGGGTTTTCTTGCTGGATGAATTTGTTGTCTATCTGTTCTTTGACATTCAGTTCCACTTTTTCTGGACCTCTAGCTTCAGTTTTATTTAACAGAGGATAATTTTTCAGTTCTTGTTTTCTTGTTTCTTGCCTGCTTGTATGGTGCCTTTCCCCCCCACCCTTAGGAGTGTCTACGTAGGTATTATAGACTCCAGCCGGGTTTTCCTGGACTAAACTGACCTCCTATCAGGGGGAAGGAGTCACCTCATCAGTTTTCCCTGAGGGTGAGACCCAGCAGGTTGACAGACTTTCCTGTGAAGTCTCTGGGCTCTGTTTTTCTTATCCTGCCCAGTATGTGGCGCTTGTCTGCCTGCAGGTCCCACCAGCATAAGATGATGCAGCACCTTTAGCTTTGGCAGACTCTCCCTGCTGGGTGCATGGTGGAGACAGAGGAGAGTTTGTATGCTGGTTTTAATGGCTTCAAATTGCCAGGCCCTGGTGTCTCAATTCCTTGAGAGAGGGATTCCACCTGAGTTGGGCTTCACCCCTCCCCTGGGGAAGGCACAGATGGGAACAAGCCCTGAATGCAGCTCTTTTCTGCCTATGCCTGGGGCAGCTGCAGCCCGAGAAGTCCCGCTGCTGAATCCAGAGGCAACCAAGCCTCCATAGAAACACAGCCACAAAACCCTCCATTTCCTCCCCTTTCCTCTTTTTCCATTAGCCCAGTGAGTGACCTCCACTTTGACCAGGTTCACCTGAGCTGGAGGTCTATTTTTAGTAGTCATAATTTCTTAATTAATTCCACAATTGGCGTTTGGTCAGTCTCAGCCCCTGTTGCTGATAAAGTCTGTTTCATTTCCCCTCTGGGAAGCAGCCTGTGGGGAAGGGGTGCCAGCCACCGTGGCTTGGGGAACTCATGGTTCTGGGGAGGCTCACAGCCAGTCCAGCTGGTCCAGACTGGGGTACGCTGTGTGTTTGGTCACTGACATGGCTCCAGGAGCTGTTCTGTACTGTTTCTGGTTATTTAGTAGTTGTTCTGGAGGACGAACTAAAACGTGCGCATTACTAAGCTGCCATCTTGGCCACACCCCCAGTTCCATGAAGTTTTGATTACTATAGGTTTGTAATGAGTTTTAAAATAAAATGTGTTAATCCTCCAATTCATACTTTTTGTCAAGATGATATTGGCTATTTGGGACCATCTGACATACCATTTAAATTTAATGATTGACTTTTACATTTCTGTAAAGAAGAATATTAGACTTTTTATTGCATTAGATTTGTACATCACTTTCGGTAGAATTGACATCTTAACAATATTTAGTCTTCCAATCCATGAATAGAGAATGTCCCTTCATTTATTTAGGTTTTCTTTGTTTCCATATGCAATATTTTGAACTTTTCCATGTACAATTCCTTTATACCTTTGATTAAAATTATTCCTATTTGATTCTTTCAGTTGCTAATGTAAATGGAATTTTTTTCTTGATTTCCACTTCAGAGTGTTCATGACTTGTGTATAGAAATATAACTTATTTTTTGTATATTGGCCTTGTACCCTACCACTTTGCTGAATTGGTTTATGAAATTTCTTTGTGAAATTTTCAGGATTTTCTATACATAAGATGTCATTTGAAAATAGGAAAACTCTTATTCCTCCTTTCCAATTTGGATGCAGTTCATCTCTCTCTCTCTTTTTTTTTTCCCCCTAATTGCTCTTGCTGGAACTTCAGGTACAATGTTGAATAACAGTGGTGACAGTGGACATCCTTGCTTGTTCCTGATCTTAAAGGAAAGGTTTTAGTCTTTCACCATTGAGTTATGATATTACCAGTGTGTTTTTCATATATGCCCTTTTCATGTTGAGGAAGTTTCCTTCTATTTCTAGTTTTCTAAGGATTGTTACCAAGAAGAGGTGCTGGATTTTGTCAAATGCTTTTTTCTGTGTTAAATGACATGATCATATGATGTTCTTGTTTTGTTCTACTAATGTGGTGTGTTAATTTGATTGATTTTTTTTTTTAAGTTTGACCACTCTTGCATATCTGGAAAAATGCCTCTGGATCACAGTGTATAATTCTTTAAATGTGCTGTTGAATTTGGTTTGCTAATATCATGTTGAGGTTTTTGTATATATAGTCATAAGGGATATTGATCTGTAATTTTCTTTCCTTCTGGTATCTTTATCTAGTTTTGATATGAGGGTGATGTTGGCCTTACAGAATGAGATATGAAATGTTCCTTCCTCTTCAATTTTGGGGAAGAGTTTGAGCAGGATTGGTATTAGTTCTTGGAATATTTGGTAAGATTCACCAGTGAAGTCATCTGGTCCTGGGCATTTCTTTGTTGGGAGATTTTTGATTACCAATTCAATCACCTAACCTGCTATTGGTCTCTTGAGTTCTTCTATTTCTTCCTGAGTCAGTGTGGGTAATTTTTTGGTTTCCAGGAATTTCTTCATTTAGGTTTTCTAATTTGTTGGTGTACAGTTCTTATAATCCTTTTATTTCTGGAAGTCAGTATTAATGCTCCCCCTTTGTTTTCTGATTTTAGTTATGTGCATCTTTTATTTTCTTTGTCAGTCTAGCTAAAAACAAAAAATCAATCTTATTGATCTTTTCAATGAACCAACTTTTGTGTTTATTGATTCTCTGTATTGGTTTTTATTCTCTATTTCATTTATGTACACTCTAATATTTGTTATTTCCTTCTTTCACCCACTTTAGGTTAGTTTGCTCTTTTCTAGAAGAGTTATGAGGTTAGGTTTAAGGGTAGGTCTCTGATTTGAAATCTTTCTTTTTTTTTAACAAAATCATATTTTGGTTATAAATTTCCCTCTAAGCCTTGCTTTTGCTGTGTCCCTTAAGTTTTAGTATGTTGTGTTTTCATTTTCATTTACTTCAAAATGTTTTCTAATCTCCCTTGTGATTTCTTCTTTACCCATTGGTTTTTTAAGCAAATATTGTTCAATATCCACATTTTTGTACATTTTCAGCCTTTCTTTCTTTCTTTTTATTTTTTAATTTCTAGCTTCATTCCATTGGGGTTGGAGAAGATACATTGTATGATTTCAATATTTTAAAATTCATTGAGACTTCTTTTTCACATGATGTATGGTGGGGTCACTTTTCATTTTTTTTCTATGTGAGTATCCCATTATTGCAGCACCATTTGTTGAATTTTTGTTTGCTTGTTTGTATTTTGGGAAGTGCATGGACCAGGAATTGAACCTGGGTCTCCCACATGGCAGGCAAGAATTCTACCACTGAACTACCCTTGCACCCCAAATTCGGACTTCTTTTTTTTGTTTTGCATGGGCAGGCACTGGAAATCAAACCCAGGTCTCCAGCATGGCAGGCAAGAATTGTGCCACTCAGCACCATTGCACCCTCCAAGACTTCTTTTTTAACCTAACATTTGGTCTCTCTTGGAGAATGACCTGTGTGTCTTCTGTTCCTGTTGGTGGAAGTGTTCTATATATGTCAGTTGGGTTTGCTTATAGTGTCATTAAAGGCTTCTATTTCTTTATTTACCTCCTGTCTAGACGTTCTATCCATTATTGAAAATGTTGTATTGTTTTCTCCTATTATTAATGTAGAACTATCTATTTTTCCTTCAAATCTGTTAATATTTGCTCACTAAATATTGGCACTCCGCCTTTAGGTGCATATGTACTCATAATTGTTATGTCTACTTACTGATGTTTCATAATGTACCATTTTGAGTCCTTCTCATTCCATTCTGCATATATTTTTCAGATATTTTCGTTGTGTTTACCATGGGGTTTATATTTAACATCCTAAATCCATAACAATCATATATGATCTGATACAAGCTGTATTAGTTTGGAAGTTGCTGGAATGCAATTTACCAGAACTAGAAATGCTTTTAAAAAGGGGATTTAATAAGTTATAGGTTTACAGTTCTAAGGAAGTGAAAGTGTTCAAATTAAGGCACCAACAAAAGGTTACCTTCATTCAATAAAGGCCGACTGGTCTGTTACATCTTTGTCAATTAGGAAGTCACATGGCTGGCATCTGCTGGTTCCTTGTTCCTGGTTGCTTTCAGTCTCTGTACCTGTGGGGGGTTCCTCACTTTGCTTCTCTGGGGATGGTTCTCATCTCTTGGTTTCCCTTGGCTCTCTCCAGATACTAGTTTATTTAACATGTCATGAGAAGGCATACGACAACTTCTGTTGGGCTCTAAGCATCCCCAAACACCTCTCTCAGCTCTGAAGATTTTGATGGCTCTCTCTCTGTCATTTCTGACTCTCTCCAAAGTGTTTTTCTTTTACAGGATTCCAGTAAACTAATCAAGACCCACCTGGAATGAGTGGAGTCACATCTCCAGCTAATCAAAAGTTAATACCTACAATAGGGTGCGCCACATATCCACAGAGATAATCTAATCAAAATTAAAATCAGGATTAAAAGAAATAGCTGTTTCCACAAGATGGAATCAGATTAAAGCATGGCTTTTCTAGGTACATAATACCATCAAACCAGCACACCAATTTAACATCAATAGCTTTCACATACACTGTTGTTATACCCCTTTGAGTCTTTTTGATATACTTGTTACAAATTGTAGCTTTATACATTGAATATATGGTGTACAAAACCATAGATTTAAAATTACTTTTTATGCATTTGCATTTTAGAACCTATAGGAAGTAAAAGGTGGTATTTTAGTTTCCTACTGCTGGAATGTAATATACCAGAAATGGAATGGCTTTTTAAAAAGGGGAATTTAATAAGTTATAAGTTTACAGTTCTAAGGCCATGAAAATGTTCCAATTAAAGCAAGTTTATGGAAATGCCCAATCCAAGACATCCAGGTAAAGATACCTTGATTCAAGAAGGCTGATGAAAAGTGGAAAAGCACATGGTGAACACAGTCAGTGTTTCTCTCTCATCTGGAAAATCACATGGTGAACACAGTGTCATTTGCTAGCTTCCTCTCCAGGCCTCTAGCTTCATGAATCTCCCCCAGGGGTGTTATTGTTCACTTCCAAAGTTTGCTGGCTGGTGGACTCACTCTGCGGTACCCTCGGACTTGTGGCTCTGCTGTGGCTTTCTCGTTATTCTCAAAAGGCATTCTCTCCAAAAATGTCTCCTCTTTTATAGGATCCCAGTAAACTAAGCAAGACTCACGTAGAATGGGTGGAGATGCATCTCTATCTAATCAAGTTTAATACCCACAATTGATTCAGTCCTATCTCCATGGAGATAACCTAATCAAGTTTCCAACCTAAGTACTGTATAGGGATTAGAAGAAACCATTGCTCTCATAAGATTGATTAGGATTAAAACATGGCTTTTCTAATGGAACATAAATCCTTTCAAACTAGTGCAGGTGGAGTTACCTACTTTGCCATGTAAAGTAGCATAATCATGGGACTAACCCTGGAAGGTGAAGGTCAGGTAGACCAAATTTTTGCCCACCACAGTCACTAATCTAGAAAGTACCTGATTCAGGAGGTTAATTGAGGTCTAATTGGTTCAAAGTCTGTATTCACCATTATACCAAGACTATGTATTCATGGGTTAAAATAAGAAAAATATAGTACAAAATAGTTTAGCAGCCTCAATAAAATATTATTAATTAATGTCATGAAACTAGTCATGTATCCTTCTTGAAATAAATAATTTCAGAAGACATTTCATGATAAATAAAAAGATAAACTAAAACAATGAATGCAAAAGAGGATAATAAGAATAGTACTAACTTCATAGGGCTGTGACGACTGAATGGTGTGATGGTTAGGTTCTGGTGTCAACTTGGCCAAATGATTGTGCCCAGTTGTCTGGCCAGGCAAGCACTGTCCTGACTGTTGCTGCAAGGATATTTCGTGGCTGGTTGATAAACCTGAAGGCTGGTGTATTAAATCATCAGTCAGTTGATTGCATGTGTGGTCTATTACATCTGCAGTCAGCTAAGGCATGTCTCCCACCAGGGGATAATCCAATCAGTTGAAGGCTTTTAAGAAAGAAGGGACTCTTTCACTTCTTCTTCAGTGAACAAGCCTTTCCTGTGGAGTTTGTCCAGACCCTTCATCAGAGCTGCCATCTTCACAGCCTGTCTTATAGATTTTGGACTCTTCTATCCCCATGGTTGTGTGAGACACCTTTGTAAATCTCATACTTACAGATCTCTCCTGTTGGTTCTGTTTCTCTAGAGAACCCTGACTAACACAAATGGTAAAGCATTTGCGTAATACTTTGTGTGTAGTAAAAGTTCAATAAATACTAGCTATTTTATACACAAAGTAGTACTTTCTAGTTTATCATAATACTGTACTTTTCCTAACTGCTTATTTAATTACCCTTCTTCCTTTCTTAACTGTAAACTGAGTAAGGGTAGGGATCACATCTCCCTTTCATTGTAGTATTTATGTATTTATAGCATCTGGTATTGAACTTGACATATGATAGGAGTACTCACTAAATATTTGCTGAGTACATAAATACATAATTTTGGATGAAATATCTCAATTATATTTTAACATGCATGGGTCAAACAGAATTCAACTACAGGCTGGATTTGGCCATGGACATCCAATTTGTGATTTTTACCAAAGAATATGGCCATGAAAATGTAGCATACGAGTTTTCAAACATGTGTTATCAATCTTGTGCAGAACTCTAGAAGACTCTTAATAAACAATCATAGTTGTCACATTTCAAACAATATAGATGCTGGTGAACTTTGATATTTCAATAGTCCAGATGATTTCAAATACTTTCTTCTCCAAACTGAGAGAAGGTCAAGGTTGTTTTATCCCATTTGCTTTTAAATTAAAAAAATTTCTCCCTATTTAAAAAAAATGAGTGTCTTGATTGCTCTATAGTTATGTCTTGGAGCACTTTGCTCTTTCTCAGGGTTGTATTTCATCTGTTATCTATTAATAATATCAAGCTGCTGCACTAGTAGGAGGACCACAGAAGCTGTAAAAGAGGGAGTCACATCAAATTAGTCCTCTGTGCCTTTGCTCTGTACTTCCTACTGATCCCTGAAATGCAATCTCCCCACTCAATATTTAACTCATGGTATTTGGTACTTAGATACTATTTGAAAAGAAAAAAAAAAGAAAGCCTTAACTCAAGCCAATGTAGCATGAAATAAAAATAAAAATCAATATAGAAATCATGAGACACATTTCCCAAGGCATCATTAGGACCAGGGCCAGAAGTTCACTAGGAAAAAATGTTAATTACAAAAAAATTTTATGTAATTAAATACTGTAGTCCCAGTTTAACCCTAACATGTTCCTGATATAATTATGTGCACAACTATTTCAATCAAATTTTAGTGGCTGTCTAGACAGACTGGTAGGCTATCTTGATCTGGAATTTAATTAAATAGAGATTTTTTTAAAAAGCTCTAAAAGAAGAAAAATACTGTATAGCTTTAGTGTCTTGTCAAAGATGTGGTTTGGAGAAACACGAACATGTGAAAAGGGAAAAAGAGAACGCCCATTTTAGAAATGAGATACTGGGTAAAGGACAGGGATAAAGAATGTGGTTAGAAACTGTTATACTTGTGAAACCACTTTCAGGGATTGTGCTGTAACTCAAACTGGGAATTGGGTCCATATTAGAATTTTTGTGTTTTGCGATAAATAACACAGACATCTTGAAAAGTGACTTTTCCCTTTCCTATTTGTTATCTCATGTGACTGTATCCTTTCCAAAGCTTCATCTATTGTGACAACACCCAAATATATACATTTGGTTCATACCTCTCCTCTGAACCTCAGTGTCAGATACCCACATTAATTTAGTGTAGCCTTTTCTGCTTTTCTTCTAAGGTGATCTTGGCATTATGCACTTTCATTTAGTTTTTAGCTTATTAGCGAGTTTTCAAAAAAACTCTTCAAATTTTACAATGTGGCTTAACCATGGATTCAGTAAGAAAACAAACCCAACTTCAATCTGGACTAAGGAAGAATCAAACAGAGCTAGGTAGTCTGCAGAGTGAAAACTAGGTAAAAAGAAATCTGAAAGTGAAGCCATGTAGTGGGGATACTCAAGCTCACATGCCGAATGGAATGGAATAAAGCGGGACCCTATGAGGTGACTAGTCTCTAAGACGTCCACCATTAATTCCATCGCTCCCTGTATACGCAACCCATTCCCCTTCCAACAGGTGGCATCTATGGTCTGCTCCCTTGACTTTTGGTTCTCAGCAAATGTTTTGATCTATTGAATATGAAATCCAAGGGGTTTGTCATAAAAACTTGTTTGAAAAGTATTGAAAATTATTTTGGCCTAATCGGAAAAATTTTCACTGACTGATTCCATTCTATGCACCAGGATATGTAGATGCCTAAAGCTCTGGCCTGTAACAAGAGGTGTGCAGGATTCTTTCTGTTTTGTTATGTAGTTATTGTAGCCACACTTCCAAGTGCTTGCACCACATTGTCCAACCAGCTTCAAACATGAAAGTGAGTTTGCAGCACTTATACACAGGGTGGCACCTATACAGGATGGAGATTTAGGGAAACACAATGGAAGAAAAGGTTTGGGACTTCTGTGATTAGGTCTTAAGAAACCTTGCTGCTTCCACCTGAATCTTTTGGAAAGCCTTGCTCTGGGAGAAGCTAGCTGCTTTATACCTGGGGAGACAGTTCCCACAGCACCTCGTGCCATATCGCCGGGACTTGCGTCTACCTTTTATCATACTGGGTTCCCATTCTTCTTCTCATCTGGGAACTTCCACTCTTGATCAAGTCTGACTCCACCAGCCTTTGCCGTTCCTCACTGGCCTCCACCCTAAACACTATCTTTCAAATTTCCTAGGGCTGCCATAATAAATCATGCCAAATGAGGGGTCTTAAAACAACAGAAATTCATTCTCTCACAGTTCTGCTGGTGAGAAGTCTGAAATCAAGGTCTTGGCAGCGCCATGGCTCTAGGGGAAGAATCCTTTGACTCTTCCTGGCTTCTGCTGGTGAATGGCTGGTGCTTTATGGGTGGTAGATGCATCACTCCAGTCTCTGCTTCCATCTTTATGTGACTTCTCCTCCATGCATCTCTCTCTTCTTATAAGGACAACAGTCATATTGGATAAAGATCCACCCTAATTCAATATGGCCTCATATTAACTTGAATATATCTACAAAGATCCTATTTTCAAATAAGGTCATATTCATAGGTAACAGGGCTTAGAACTTCCAACATATCTTTTAAGGTGACACAGTTCAACCCATAACACCTCTCTACTATTGTTTCCTTCCCACGGCAAGGATGCCTGCGCCAGGAGCTTGATACTACAAGTTTCCACTCCCACTGCCCAGTAAAGTAAACTAGGGTAGGGACAGGGAAAGAGGAAATAGGAAAGGCAATCCTTAGTTCCTTGATACTACGTAGCAGTACTTCCAGCAACCAAACTGACCAAGACTGAAATGCCTGTAGGATTTTCAAGTACAGATGATGAACAGATTTGAGGATTCATGGCTCTGAGGCTCAGAGGAAAGTTATGGGCCAAATGTATATATTTGGAATTGTCATAATAGATGAAGCCATGAGAAAGGATGCAATAGCCTGGGGAAATGCACAGAAAGAGGAGGAAAGAGAGCTGATGGCAATAATAGGAAAATGGATAGCTTGGAGGCAAATATAATTTTCTTTCTTTCTTTCCCTCTTAGATTTAAACCAAATAGAAAGAGATTGCATCCAAAACACATTCGTTCTTGATGTAACCTCTCTATTTTCTAGACATCATCATGGGGAGACAAGGTTGAAAGATCTTAATGTGTTTTTTGACTCTCATTCTCAGTGCTATTACAATGTCTCTAGTTTCCCATGGTTTTGCCTATTTCTTCCATGAAATTCATGAAGGTTTTTAGAAGAACCTTGGAACGGTCCTTTTCCTTTCAAGGCAGAGTTCACCATTTCTTCTCTGTCCAAAATTGGCTGTCTAGACTCCTGCAGACTGAAAGTGCATTTGCACTGCGTCACAGTGTTATGTCCACAGGGTTATGTCACAACCACAGGCTAACTTTTTGCATGCTCCAGGAGGGAGCAATCCATGGGCTTTCCTTTGATGCATTGGAGCCCTAGTTACCAAAATGTTTGCAGGGTCCGGATATGCATAAGGGGAATCACGGTCTCTTCCTTTGTGTTAATTTTCATTCAGAGACAATCATAGAATTTACCCTTTGTTATCTATTAGCTAGAAAATTAGGTACATACCCACTACTGTTACCAGACTTGAATATTATGAGGTGATTCATGAGAACCCAAAAGACAAGCCCCTCACCAAAAGAAAACTGCTCTCCACATGTCCCAAGAGGAAAGAGGCATAAATGAAGACCCTGAAAGCTCAACATCTGCTGATCTTGCATAGGGTGACTCCCTGGGGTGGAGGTAGGGGGAGGCAAGTGTTCTCTAGGGTAAGGATTGAAGCTGTCTCTTTACCTCTATGTGGGAACCAGAGCATCTAAGCTATTCATGGATGGGGTGTCTAAGGTTGAAGAAGAAGGAAGAGAAATTTATGATTACTTTATAGCAGGTGTACTCAATCTGGGCTGCACATTGAACTTTAAAAACTACTGAAGTTTGGGTCTCGCCTCCTGAGAGCTGATGTGATTTAGGTGCAGTTGGAGCAATGGAACTTTTAAGAGCTGTTGTGCAGTCAAGATTGAGAGCCAAGGCTTTCAAGAGTCTCTGAGGCAGCTCTTTAAATGTTGTCCTCACAGGTACGAAGTCCCCTGATCTGAAATGTAACATTCAGTTAAACCAGTATCTTCAAAGCACAAACTTGAACAATATCATGAAAATATGGAATGGTTGGAAATCAGTACTTGATAGGTGCATTTTAGACCATGGGTGTAGAAAGAAGATAAGGTCACGAAAAGACAGATATCAAAAGTCTCTTGTGGGTATGGACTTTTCTCATGAGTTTGGGTTGCTATGGTCATGGGGAGGGGGATGAAGTTGCTGCAGAAAATATTGCAATATTGGATTGGGGTGAGCGATCTTTTCTATAGAATCTTGTGATGTATTTCTCCCTTAAGTCAGGTTTATATTGAGTCCTGGTACTCTCCCAAAGTGTCCCAGACATTGTAAAGCCAATAGAACCAAGCAGATCTCTGTCACCTCTCTGATACAGGGACACCACAGGGCCATGGTGACCACATGAAAGGAGGTACATGATATTATTGAGATAGTTTAACTTAAAGTTTGTGCTTTAGATACTCTTGAAAGATGTCTCAACTGTCATTACTGGTCCAGACATTTACCCCTGCCCCTTAAGTGATTTCCAGTTATTCTGAAGGTATTGGGGAAAGCGTGATATTGTTTGCTCCCTTTGGTGAGTTATAGCTTAGACATTGAGGAAGGGTGAGTTAGACTAATTTTCTCTCTCTCTCTCTCTCTCACTCATACACACACACACACACACACACACACACACTTACATATACACAATTACAGTATGAAGAAAAAAGAAAAAGAGGAAGAGACAAATAGTCTAAGTATGCCATGAAACTTTTTAGTAGAATGGTAAATCCAATTCATTTATCCATAAAGAAAAGAGAATAGCAGTCATGAACATGGTGGTAAATTAGCCTTGATGATGAAAAATTAGGCTAGGAAACAAAAGAGCTCAGGTCAATGAAAAATTTACATAGCAATTAGGAACCAAATAAACATCTCTAGGTAATATAATATCAGGTTATGTCGATTGCTAAAATTGATGCTATACTGCAGGGCATCATGAGTAGGAGTGGTATTTACTTGGTTTTCAACTCTTGAAAGAAACAATCTCAATCTGATTCTTAAGTAGGTAGCTTTGGGTACAACAGATGTAGCATTTTTATACTCTACGATGGACATAACGCAATTGCTATGTTGGCTATTTGGTATTCCAAAGGCATCCTCAGTCGTCATATTTCTATTTTGATTCTTTTGCTGACTTTACTTTAGAGTTATCCATGGAATAATTAAAAACCTTATATGCTAGATTTCACTAGAAGATGTGTAAATGTTTTGTCAAAGCAGGTCAGGATTTTATTAAGTTGCATTAAACATTGACAATTGTTGGCCTTGAGCATTTTCAACCATTCTGTCTCCTCGAAGTTGTGAATAAAGGAGGAATTTTAACATGACTCTCTATAGAGGCTGATTTGAATTTCTAGGATGGAAATTGGAGAAAACAATACATTCCTGGTGGAAGACTACTTCTTCCAGGCACTGTCTCAAACACAGAAGCTTAGTGGTATATCTAAAATGCAAATAATTGTAACTCTTGAGATTCAACAAACAGACCATTTTATTAGTCTTGGCACCCTTCTTTGCTAAGTCAAGAACTGTACAAAATGCTGGCATGCGTTCAGAATTTGAAGGAAATCTAGCAACTTGCCTACATCCTCATATAGCATATTCTTCTAAAGCCCTGTTGACAATCTTTGAAAAGAAACCTATCTGTTTAGCAGTCATGCAGCTCTACAATTTCTGGTTTGATCTAGACGATCAGAAATTCAAATAGAATGAGCTGAAATAGCCACCTTTTTTTTTTTTTGAGCATCAGAGAGTTGATGAATGCTTATTAATGCTTGTATAAATGATAATTTAACATGGCAAAGAGCTTTAAGACAGACATGAATGTGCTGGTGATGCTTAAAAGTCAAACTCCTAGACGAATTTGGGCCATAAATATGCTATTATCTTGATGTCTATTTCAAACATTTTATGTAATTCCCATTAAAAGTTAAGCCTAGTTTCCAATGATCTGGTATATAATAACTATATAAGTACACACACACATGTACATATACACCTATATATAGGGAAATATAGGAGATATATCTTTATATATCTGCTTCTTCTTTCTCTAGAGAGAGAGAAAAGCTTGAAATGGCTGAAAACAAGGAAAAACAAGCTTGACGTAAATGCCAAAACTTAAACGCTTTGGATGAACCAGGAAAGCCATGGGAAGAGAGATGAAAATCACCCCACAGCAGCCACACTGGAAAGTAACATATTTCATTGTAAAGGCAACTAAAAAAAAAGTTAGACTGTGGCAGTTGATTAATCAATTTGCTGGAATTTCATAGTTGATTCTGTAAATTGGACTCTTGTTGGCACTGAGGAATATGTGGGTGAACAGATGGCAGAAAAATGTCAGTTTGGCTTTTTCTACAAAGATAAAGGTTTGTAGCTGCTTTCAGTCCTGAGAAAATAGTCTAAAAGAATAACAATTGCACTCTGGCATTTCTTTTTCTGTCTTCTCTTTTTCCTTTATTTTTTTTAAATCCCTTCTTGTTAGATTCAGTTCAAGGTTCCTGAGACTTGTATTTACTGCTAACTTTGAATCATAACATTTGCCTTCACCCTTAGCATCTCTCACCTAGATCATCAAAACAGTCTCATGGGACCCAGCCTTACAAGGGTTCTCAGTCCTGCTTTGTGGCCATCCTCTGTTTCCTCTCCCAGGAAGTCACTGTAGGCTTGGGGTCTCATCCTTCCTACCTCTTGCCCCTGACTCCCTCTCTTAGCACTCTGAACCTTTCTTTCTCAAACGACTTTTTCCTTTGGCATTTAAACATGTACTTTCCAAACAAAGCTCTTTCAAACCCCACTTCCCTCTAGCTACTTTTCTTTCACCTCCTGTCCATAGGCAAGCTTCTTGAACCCCTTGTCTATGTTCTCCCTGTTGACTGCTCACCTCTCGTTTGCTCCTCATCCCATTGCCATTTGGCCTCTGACTTTCTGCTCCACGGAGACTCTTCTCCCCAAAGATTGATGTGCCTCCTGGGTGCCTCAGTGCAAGGCTCCTTTACCAGACCCCTGGGCAGATGGGAGCACTGCCCTCCGCTCCCTCTAGGAGCACCTGCTCCCTGGATTTGTATGAGGTTCTTCTCATTTGCATATCATTTCTTTGGTCACTCCTGCTTTGTTTTGCAGGCGCCTTTTTCTCCCCGTCTGCCTGCTAGGTGTCCTCTTCCTCAGAGCTGGAGACTAAGCCCTCCTCATTCTCCATGTAAAACACTGTGCTGGTAAGATGCCTGAAGGTACCAGCATACAGTCTCATTCCTGTTTGTTTTATAACTTTTCCTTTGCTTTGAAAATATTCACCTTGTTGTTAGGTATGATTACTTAGGACTGAGCCTGGAGATGACTACCTCCAAGGAGTTGGATCTTGTTCTTCAAGGCTCTGTGAAACCCTCTGCCTCTGCTTTGGTTGCTCAGTTGTGTCTCCCCTATCCTGGGTCTGGTCATTACATATCGCAATTGTTTATTGGCCTCTTTGTCTCTTCCGCTTTATTGTATCTTGAGGACAGGGCACATTATTGTATTCCCAGGACTCAGCACCAGCCTGAGTGGCATACAGTAGGTGGATAATCAGTCCTATTGACTGTGTGAACAAACCACCTCTTAACTAATATCAACATTCCAGTTACCATGATCTTCCCAGGCCCATGTTTCATATTGTCATGAGAATTATACTCCTGAAATTAAACGACACTCATTCTATGCATCTTCTTAAAAGACTTCTCTGTAGTAAGCTAAAACGCTCTAAGAATGTGGCCCCAGTCTACCAGACTCACATCATATCATCTCTCACCCTGACCTCAGTGATACCAAATGCTTGCTGGTCTCCAAACATGACCTATGTTATTATCTGCATGTGCTATAGAGAACATTTATGATTCCTTGGCCACATAACTTTCTTATGTTGAGGGAGCTGCCCACTTTATGGGTCCTGCTGGGAAGAAGAACATGCCAATCACCATAAACACTCACTTTCCCAGCTGCTTTTGACCTCAACTCCACCAGTCAGATGAACCCGCCCCAACCTTTGAATCAAGAATTACTGAGGTAAGAAAATAGGGACCACAAGGAACTCACTTTTGGTGACAGTGGCTGAGGCAGGACGAAGGAACTGGGGTGGCCAAAGCAGCGAAGCCTCCTGCCCCGAGTCCAGTGTCGGAGGTCACAGCTGAATGTGCCATGTATGACAGCAGCAACAGTGGACTCTGAAGTATCCTTTTGGGATTTATTCCCTAGTGGCAGAGCCTAAGGTGGCTCTTCAAGGTCCTCCTAAAATTCTATGAAATGAACATGTTCTGTTGCTTGCCACAAGTAATTCTGCTGACAAGATGCCCTTTTTGTTGCTTCCCCTGTCATTTCAGTTCTGAGCTTTTTCCTCATATTTCAATACCATTCCCTACTGCTCCTTCCTCTTAGAAGCCTCCCTCCAAGGTAGCACCACCAGTTTTTACCTTTTTATGGTACTCACAACATTTTTTCCTATCTAGATTTGAGTATTGGGTCTTCCAGTTGTTAATTAGCTATACAAGTTTGTGGGGTTTTTTTGGGGGGGGGGTACTAATTAAATAATTTATTTAGAAGAATTAACAGTTTAGATCTCAGAGACGTTTTAAAGAATTTCCATCCCAAACTCCTCATCCAAGGGCAAGAGAGGTGAAGGGTCTTTCTGTAAGCAGGCCCCCCCCTTTCCCAACTCTGGTAGTTAGCTATGTGACCTTGGCAAATCACTTAATCTTTCTGGGCCTCAGTTTCCTTATCTATAAAATGGAGGCAAACTGGTCAGGCTTTTGTACTTGCAGGAAACAGAGACACAGCACACTTGGGGTAAATTAAGTAGTGGATCATTATTGTAAAGCTACACATGGAACTAAAGAAGTTGGGATCTTGATGACTGGATGCCCATTGACAGAGGAACAGCAGCACAACCAGGCTTTGAGAACTGGTCCAAATTTGGGAACGAGAAAGATTTAGGAAAAGGCTATCTAGGAAATGGCAGATTATCTGTTCCCTCCTCAGTAGCAGAGACCTTTGATAATTTTTCATGTGCCCTGTCTTTTGGTGACTCAGCCATTGTCCCCTTGGTTTCTTCCACTCCTAATGCCACCTGTTGACCAACTCTTCATCTGAATGTCTTGAGTCTGAATTCCCTAGGGAAGATTTGATCCCATTAGCCAGTCTCCACCCAGCCTATGCTGGTGTCCCTGTTGGACAGATTTTTAAGAATAGTTGCTGTTGCAACTATTAATTGACTTTTCTGAGTCAAGAGTACCTATATCAGGGGTTGAAATTAGACTGTTTCATAATCTAACACAGCACAGTCACCAAAATAATTTTCCAGAGACCAAAAATTCAGCCAACTGGCTATTTAAGCAGGATGTTCAAAATCCAGATGCACAAGTTTGGTAACCTTTGGAAAGTTGCCTAATCTTCCTGAAAGCCTCAGTAGCCTCCTCTATATAGTAAGGGTACAGACCGAACCTGCTTCGTGGCACCAAGCTGAGGACAGAATATAATGATTCAAGCACTTTGCACATACTTGGCACGTGGACAACATTCAATATCGTGATCATCACCACCATCATCATCATCATCAATCATCATCATGATTAACTCAAAGATTAAAAGATGTTTTTTCTGTTGTTGTGTCCTGAATATGACTCATCTGCATCAACCTTGAGACACATAGGTTAAAAGGTAGGAAAAAAACTTGAGAAATTAAAAATTTTGGAAACAGTTGCTATTTGGTCAAAGACTGCCACCAAAAGAGGGTAGAGCCATGGAAGTGACTTTCCTAAGCCACCTCCATGCTGAGCACTTAGCATTCTCTTTCAACCCCTGCCACTAATTAGACTTAGTCTAATCTAAAGTCTAAAAGTCTTGAAAAGTTCAAAGACTGTGACATTTGACCATGCATGAGGATTTTTGTAATGGATATTTTTATATGTTAGATGGCAGTTTTCTCAGCTTTCATTGAAAGAAAACCATAAAACATTCCCTGCATTTAGTAATTTAGGTAAATTTATAGCAAAGAGGTAAAAAAGTCTTCAATTTATTACTCCTGGGACTAGATGAACAATTAAATTGTATATTACTGCTGAGCATAGTTAAAATGGAAAGGACAAGGGACAGTAGCGGAATTTTCATAATCTTAAAATATGAAAGGTGGGAAATATACTCATGTGCAATCTCATAATAAAGTGCTGTGGCAAGCATTATAAATCAGACCTATACAGTTGTAGAAGTGGAATTTATACAGCCTTATGTATACAGTCTTAATGATAGGTACGTATGGCGTGAGTGAATGCCTCTTAGAGACAGTAAATGGGAGTGTTTAGCTATACAGACTCCACTTTCTGATTCAAATCCTAGCTTTGCCACTTCCTAGCTGTGTAACCTTGAACAAATTAATTAATCTCTCCAGGCCTTTCCTTATATGCATATGGATAATCAGGGTACCTATCTCATAAAGTTGTTATGAGGATTAAATGATTTAATATGTCAAGCATTTAGACAATCTCCGGCACCTAGAAAGCTTATATGTGTTAGCTGTTGTTAAATAATTGTGTTCTCATTCTCATTCTTCTAGGAGGACTAAAGTAAAGGTGAGAAGAATGATAAAAGAATTAATTTACATTAATATGGTGGAAACCACATTAGCCTCACGGGGATTAACTTTGGAAAGGAATCCAATCCCAATGAATTAGTGGGAGTCTTCCACAGCCAGCAAAAGAGTGACCTGATAGCAGAATGTTGACTTGTACTTCCTCTCTGACCAGTTAGTAATTATTGCTTGAAAGGAAGAGTTGAGAAGTTGAGGCTTGAGGACTTAAGAGAGGAGAGGAACGGAGCTGGGAGATGCTTACCCTGGGCCTGGGAGCTGGGGTGCTGCACATGCACCCCACATTTGCTTCGTCTTGTTTCTTGTAAATTCATGTACACAGCCCTGATGTTCAAAGTCAAATTCACTACTTCTGGGGGTGTTCAGAGAGGAATAATTCATTTGTCTTATTTTGGCCAGGACATAGGCATACCCGCTTCCATCAGCTGAGACCAAATGTTTAGCAAAGCAGTTAGGAAATCCTGCAGATGCTGGGCAAAGAGTCCTTCATCGTGTACAGTGGAGCCTGTTGCCTAAAATTTCCCTTTCTTTGGTGAAAACCTCTGTTGAATGATCCTGAAAAGGTATCTGCAAAGCCCTTTACTGATGCCTTTTATTTTAATCAGGAAGTAACAGTTTGATTACCCATGAAGAATTTTTTCACCGCTTCCTTCAATATTCCAAAGGGTCTTGTCTAATCTGACTTGTTCTCCCCAATAGCAATTTGTTAACAAGTGAACCCCAGGAAGTCTTGTGAATCGTCTTAGCAATGACTGATGTACATTGAAATCAATATACCAGGCATGTTGGGATACTAGTAAGACTGAAAAAGAAAGCACGTTACATGTATTATTTCACTAAGTTTTATAAGCATCCTGCAAGGTACACATTATTGTTATTCTCATTTGATGGATAAGAAAACTGTAATTTAGAAAGATGAGTAGCATTCTCAAGATTACTACTTAGAAACTGGGAAAGCTGGAATTACAGGTCTATTTGTCTCCAGAATCAGAGGTCACCAAATTTTCTTTTGCTTCCCGGAGAAAATCCCAGGACCACTGGGTTTCTTCCTTGAGATTTTATATAGACGGGAAAGTTGTTTAAAGAGCTATCACTGGCTCCTCCTCCTAGAAACCTGCAGAAAAACAGTTTCATATTTAATGAAAATGAAAGGGAATATGGAAGAGGCTGGCATCAGCTAACATTATCCTCTGAAGTCACAGTGCCCAAACAAATCCAGGATGTGGGGAATGACATAGGCAACTGTCTGCATTCCCAGAAATATCAATGTCATGAAAAATGAAAATGTGCCCATGGACAATTTTAGCTTTAAAGCGACCCAAAAGACATAACAATCCAGATAATAACAAGTGTGGGTGAGGATGTGGAGACATTAAAACCTTACTACCAGTGGGAATGTAGGATAGTGCAGCTGTTTGGAAAACAAGCTGGCAGTTCTTCAAAAAGTTAAACACAGTGTTACAGATAACCCAGCACTTCCACTTCTGGGTATCTGCTCAAGAGAAATGAAATTATATGCTCACGCAAAAACTTGTACATAAATGTTCGTAGCAGCACCATTCTCAAGAGCCGAAAGGGGGAAAAACCCCAAATGCCCAGCAGTGTGAAATAAACAGAATGTGGCATATCTATGTTTTGGAGTATTATTCAGACTTAACAAAGAAATGAAATAGTAATACATGCTAAAACTTGGATGAACCTTGAAAACAGCACGCTAACTGAAAGGAAGTCAAGTCCATATACTGTATGAAAGTTGCAGAATAGGTAAATCTACGGAGATGCAAAACAGGCTTGTGATTGGTTAAAGCTGGGGGGATGGTGGTGGAAAGAATGTGAGCTAATGGGTACAGGATTTCTCTTTGAGTCTGAACCTGAGTGTAGTGATGGTTGCACATCTCTAAGAATATACTAAAAACCATTGAATGAGATATACACTTTAAAAGTGTAAATTATGTGGGTGGATTATATTGCGATAAAGTTGTTTTAAAGATACTGTGACATATGAAACAGTTTAAAATATCCAGACACTAAGAAATAAATTAAAAAATAAATCATCCTCCCAAAAGACACAACCCAAAGCCACGTGTGAACATTGAGTGGACCCTGGGTCAAGGAAAAAAGAGTTGTAAAAAATATTTTTTGGTGGGGGCCGGCAATGGTGGCGTGCTGGCAGAGTTCTTGCCTGCCATGCTGGAGACCCAGGTTACATTCCCAGTGCCTGCCCATGTCAAAAAAAAAAAAAAAGAAAGAAAAAAAATTGGGAGAGACAATTGAAAGTAATTTAAATCTGGACTCTATATTCATAATGTTTTTTTATTTGTTTTTCTTAAGTGTGATGCTGATATTGCAGTTGTTGAGAAGAATGACTTTATTCTTGAGAAATGAATGCTAAAGTATTTCAGGGTGAGATCTCATGCTGTCTGCAACTTGCTGTCAAATTGTTCAGCCGAAAGGAAAAAACAAATGTGGATAGAAATAAAAGAAAACAATGTAATTGGAGAATCTAAGGGAAGGGCCGGTAGATATTTCATGGTACTCTTTATTTAACTTTTTCAAAGGTTTGAATATTTGCCAAATAAAATATTATGGGAAAATAATACCTAAGCCAACACCTCTTTTCTGGAATGTCAAGTGTAGAACTCATCTCATAGATCAGCAGTGGCTTTCTGAGTGTCCATCATATGCAAATGGTTTTGGGGTCTTTTTGAGACACAGCCTACTTTTTCCTTATTTCTGCTTTGTTTTTTACAGAATGCTGTCTTGGCTTAGTATACACAGACCCCTCAAGAAATATTGTTATAATTTTTTAAAGTGCAATTATATTTTAATAAGTGGCACATGTTAGATGAATGACCTTGAGCAAGTTACTTCATATTTTGTGGGTTATTAATGTCTCCATCCATGAAATACCCACTTGTGATAATAATCTCCAAGTTTTTTTCTCTTGGATGATGGTGTTTGTTTGAAGGTGCAGAAAGTTCATGCACTCTCTGGGGACGACCACGAGATGGCAGTGTTTCGGAATATGGTCTCCTTGGAAGGAAGACGTGAGATAGTATAGCTAAAGAGCTGACCAAGGTATCCATGGCTGAAGGTTAGCACATTTTGACGCCCTGTTCATTTGCCTAAAGGTTTGAAATAAAGACTTGGGAGATAGATTTTGAAAAAGACGATATGATTTGTCCATGCTATACTCCTTCCCTAAGGCTCCACTGGTTACATGGCAATAGCCCATCGGTAGTATGTTGGGGGAAAATGTAAGAAGTTGTAACTCTTGGTTTTATGCAAGTTCTTCACCTAGCACTTCTTGCTAGCCAATGACCTGCTGAATTGACTGAATTGTTTAAGAGATGCAGTCTACTTTCAACTCTCTATCTGTGCTGTGAATTCTAAAGATGCTACTAATGAAGATTCTTCCTGTCTTAGCCCAGCCATAGAATTATGCATTTGTGGGCGTTTCCATGACCCTTGAGATTATTTTAAAAATTGGCCATACATAGCCTGTAAGTACCTAATAACTGAAATGCATGATTCTAATGCTCCTGTTGCAAAAGAGACCAAGGTCATTTTCCTCCATAGTCCAGTGCAGACTCAGTAAATTCCAGAGCTGTCTAATAGAAATAAAACTTGTTGGCCCTGTAGTTATCTTTGGATCAGCTTCAAACTGAGGCAATAGATCACTGCAAATGTTTAGGAGAGTTCAGTGTTGGTGAAGCCAGACCCAAAGTTGTGAAGAGGCAAGGAGGCTGCTGTGGGATCTTCTCAGCTAGTGTGGTCTCCTGGCCTCATAAATCTGCTGTAGTCTTGTCTCCAGTGTGGGGTCTTTGGCAGGGACCCTTCTCAAAGCTGCAGGGTGAACTTGGTGTCTGGAAAAGTATCACTTAGGTGCTTTTCCTCTGACAGTGTCCTGATAAATTCTTCCCCAATAGACAGAAACTTGAGTAACTATGCTTAATGGATTATCTTTTGAGAACAGCATAACCTTTGGATTATCCAAAGCTGAATGTAGTGCAAATGTTTGTCTTTCACTTGGTGAACCCACAAACTGTATTAATCCCCAGTCCATTTATCAGATTAACTGACAAAATGGCTTCCCACCCTATAAGCATGCAGTGGAGTACCTGGAAAAACTCATGCCTGGGCTAACATCTATGAATCCAAACAATCCATAGTCTGCTTTAGAGGTTAGTTTGCTTTGTTACTTTGAAATCTTGTATTATTTTATGTTTCATATTTTCTAAAAACCCCAGGGATTAACTGTGATCTGTAGCTGAATTATTATGGGGCCTGTACTTTGCCTATAAACAACCAGAGTCAATAATTTGCTTCCCATATCACCACTGATGTGTTATCAAGACTTGATTCCTAAGATTTGCATTAATTGAAGATAATTTTTAAAAACTTTTAATTTTGAAATAATTTCAAACTTGCAGGACCATTGTAAGATGAATTCACAGCAATACAGAGAATTCCAGCACATCCCCACCCAGATACCCAGATCCACCAACTTTTTACCTTTTGCCACATAATCTTTTCCCTTAAATTGCAATATGTTATCACCCTGTAAAATAATGACTTGAAATAAAGTTTTTATAACAGATCCTATCTTTTCCAACTGTTTGTAAAACTTGCAAGTCAAGAAAGGAACAGTATAATTTAGAAATGCATTAAGCCAGTTATTTCCTGACTGGTTCCATAAATTTATCCTAGCCTTCAACACCTCTTTTGTTCAATATGCTAGAAAATTGTACCATTGTAGAACCTTAGGAGAGAAACTGGCTGGGGCATCTCATTTTGCTTTTAGAGTGATTCCAGTGTCCGGCAAGATTTAAGGATATCAGCATTAAAAAATAGCTTGTGGTAACTATGCTATCAGAAAGAAAGACGAAAAGACCACAGATTAAGTGAGAAGATGTGGTGTAAATCTTGAATGAAATGGAGTTGTTTTCATTTGAGTAGAAACTCCAAACTAAATCTTCCAACTGAGATTAGTTTGGAAACTTGCACCTGGTGCAACCTGGTACATCTTCCTCCCAGCATCCGAGCCGTGGGTCCCGCTGCTATATGACATGTTACCATCTGTTAATCTTCCTAGGATGTTAGCCACTTTAGGTTTTAGCATGCAGGGTAACTTCATGGGTCATCTTCTTTTTCTTTCTTTCACACTCGATATTTAAAGAGGTAAACCTTGGCATCTTTCCCCATAAGCAGAAGCATCACAGAGTGTGAATGGAGTCACTTTTTGAGGACTCATCCCTGTATCCCCCTCCCAAGAAAAAAACCCTCTGCTAATACAAATGTGTAACAGAGACATAAAGTGCCAGAAAACACAATGGGTGAGAGAATTTTTCCAAATGGGGTTTCCAAGAGTATGTGTTTGGATGGCATATCATTTGATCCAGCCTTGAAGGATAAGCAAGATATTACAAGGCACTTTGGGGAAGGCTGATTTTCCATCCGGAGTGGTAGTAAGAGCCTAAACGAGGAGATGGAAAACTGTATGGCAGGTTTTGATTTATTCCAGGTAGCCTGACAGTGCATGTGTGTTTGAAGGAAAACCTAGAAAGTTAGATTGGGGTTGGAGCAAGGATGGCCCAGAGTATCAGGGTGAGGCGTTTGAACTCCAGTCTTTAAGCAATAGGAGCCTACTACTGAACTCCCATAAACAGGCAAGTTGAAGTCCTAACCACTGGCCCTATGAATGTGAACATATTTGGAGATAGGATCTTTGAACATGTTATTAGTTAAGATGAGGCCAAACTGAATTAGTCTGGACCCTATAATCCAGTATGATCAGTGTCCTTTAAAGCAAAGGAAATTTGGACATAGTCAGTGAGAGAGAGAGAGAAATAGAGAGATGGTCAGGTGATGAAGGAGAGGTTGTGGTATGCCATCACACACTAAGGAATGCCATGGATTGTTGGCCACCTGCCAGACACCAGGGGAGAGGTATGGAAGGGTTTTTCACCTTTTGGAGGAAGCATGACCTTGCCATCACCTTGATTTTGAACTGCTAGCCTCCAGAAGTGTAAGACAATACATTTCCATTGTTTAAGCCAAGTAGTCCATGGTACTTGGTTACAGCAGCCCTAGAAAAACTAAGACAGAAGCACTGACAGTATTTGAAAAAGGGAGTGACATGAAACCTACTTTAATAGTCATTAATGATAAGGCATTTATTGTGTGTCAGGCAGAGGCAAGAAGGAGTCAAACAGGTGGGGATGATAATAGGGGAAGATGCAAAAAATCCTGCCAAATAAATGATAATTGTCCTTAGTAAACAAGTGAAGTCAATTATTTTACTTTCCTCCAAGCTTCTGGTAATGTCTCACCTGGGCAGAGTAAGGAAGGGTGCCACAACCCTCATTCTAAGCACAAGGCACTTCTGCCCATATATAAGTTTTCTGGAAGTGACATCACCCTGTTTGGAACATCTCCAAAGTCTGTTCTCCGTGATAACTATGACATGTCTTTCTACCCCTGCACTTTTTATTAAATACAAGGGTAAACCTACTATTTAGCCCAAAGTTTTAATGTTTCTTTAAAAAAAACCTGAAGACCAGAATAGAATGAAAATGCCGTCTCATTCAGTTTGGGAAATCTGTAGTCTCAACTCTGGGGTATCAGTTTGAATATGTGGTTTATTAAGTACATATAACAACCCAGCTTATTCTCTTGCCAAGTTTTGCATTCATGAGATACTCTGGCTAGAAGAAGGCTCTCTCAAGCTAGAAATTTTTATAACATGGGTTCTAGCTTATAATTGAATTATGATGTTATTGTGGTGCTTCAATTTATCAAATTTACATTTTTAAAGGAATCTATATCATTATAACAATACTGATGATGACATAGCCTGGATATATACAGGTCCTTTCTACCTACTAACTCATTGGGAAACATTAGGGGTAGACAAGGAGCCTAATGAATAAAATAAATTTGACACTGATAATTTCTATACCTTTCTTGAGTCACTCATGGAAAAAATAGAGAGTGCCATAACATTAATTCAGTCACTGCACAATGAACTGAAAAAGGGCTGCTGTTCATCAAGCTTGAAGTAGCAACAGCAGTTTAAGAGGAGCAACTTTAAGAATTTCTAGGTGGGCCTTATGTCATGGAGAGATAAGAAACCATATAATTGGGGTTTAGTTGGCAGGTGGCTTTAGTGGGGTCTCTGTAGAATGATTCTAGCAAGAAGAAAAGTTACATTTGTTGAGTGTCTGTTGATAGCTGTGCTTATTTCAAGAGGTGTTAAGCCTTATTATAGACCTACCTGCTAGTTATTTCTCTGCCCAGAGAGGCAGGACTGCTTACATCTTGTCCCAGGACCACTGAGTCAAGCTTATGATCCAGGTCTGCCTGATCAGGCCCCAAGGTCAGTGCCTCAAGTGACTGCTGATGGCAGTCCCCTTCAGTAACACAACTGGGTCTTTAGCTGTGGAAGAGACTGTGTCAGTCATTTCAACATTGCTTATCAGTGATGCAGAAACAACAAGGCCGTCACTCAGAAGGCATGGACACATTAAAGGCAGCCATGTTTGATCCGATTTCTCCCTGAATCCTGCTAAGATGCAGGTGGAACTTAGAGATCCGTGATAATCATAATGACAATACGTGATACCCACCAGAGTTATCATGCTACCTTTCTACAGTCAAAGAAAAAATTGCACCAGACAATGTGAAACAGGTGAGGGTGACTTTATTCAAAGTTATGTGCAACAGAGAAGAGACCATAGCCTACTATGATAGAAAGACCAGAAGGCTATCACAGTGAGGGAGAGAGTGAGCTCAACTCTGCTGAAGCCTAGGGCAGGAAAGTTTTGAAGGGCAAAGATGAGCTAATGGAAGAGGACTGAGGGTGGGGAGGTTAAACAATAGGAAGTGTACATCACATGATGTTCTTCCCTGAGTTTACTCTTTTTTTTTCAAACTTTTTTTATTTTTATGTATAACATAAATACAAAGCAAAGAAATAAAAAAGCAATAGTTTTCAAAGCACTCTTAAACAAGTGGTTACAGGACAGATCCCAGAGTTTGTAGGGGTTGTTTGAACTATGGCAATTTAAAATTTTTGATATTGGAAGGGTCTTTCACTAATATGGGGTAGGGAGATGGAACATCTGATGTTCTGGAGAGGCTGGGCTAGGTTTCAGGACTTATGTGGACCAGTGACCCATCTGGAGGTTGTAGGTTTCTGGAAAGTTACTCTAGTGCCTGGAACCCTTGTGGAATCTTATTTATTGCCCTAGGTGTTCTTTAGGATTGGCTGGAATGGTCCTGATTGGGGGTTGGCAGGATATGATAAGTAGCAAGGTCTACCTGAAGCTTGCATAAGAGCAACCTCCAGATTAGCCTCTTGACTCTACTTGAACTCTCTCTGCCACTGAAATTACACTTCTTTTCCCCTTTTTGGTCAGGATGGAATTGTTGATTCCATGGTGCCAGGGCCAGATTCTTCCCTGGGAGTCATCTCCAACGTTGCCAGGGAGACTTTCACCCCTGAATGTCATGTCCCATGTAAGGGGTAGGGCAATGATTTCACTTGCAGAATTGAGCTTAGAGAGACTGAGGCCACATCTGAGCAACAACAGAGGTCCTCCAGAAGTAACTCTTAGGCATGCCTATAGGTAGTCTAAGCTTCTCTGCTGTCTACATAAGCATCACAAGAGTAAGCCTCATGATTGAGGGCATGCTTTGGGTATCCCTAAAGTTTGACAGAATATCACGGGACTCCCTGATGGTAAGGTTTAATAGCTCCATGTTGTTTCTCCCTTTTGCCAATACTTTTTGATTATATGCTTAAAATACTCTAGGATGTTTCCAGGCATTACAATAATCTATACAGGATTAAAGGACCTCTTCCTTATTCTGTGCTCCCTGTGTTTCAATTGTTCAAATGAGCTATACAGATAGGTTGAATTAGATTATGTACTACAGAAAATTTCAGTTCCAGATCAAAAAACCTTACTGCCATTGGTCTCAAAGAGTATGTGTGGTTCTAAAATATAGACACTGTCTTCCTTACCCCGATGTTCTGAATAACTTTAACCCCAACCTGTTCAGCTTCATTCTTATCTAGTATTGGTTATACATATATAAAAAAGCCTCTCAAAATCCAGAAATAATAATCACCACTCCAGACTTAATGTGTCGGCTCTAAAAGCTTACAATCTAGGCCCCTGTTTTCTTATAAGCATTTTCTAAAGGTGAACATACCATTGTTGTTTTTTTGTTTCTGGTTTATTTTGTCTCACCAAATGTCCCACATGTTCATTACACATTACATCATTGCATGCCTCCCAGCATTTTCTTTTTGTAGCAGCACAACCTTCATTCATAAGTATACACCACTGTTCACCAATCTACTTCCCCATCACTGTATCCTTCGGCCACCTGCATTCATCGGGCATCATGTAGAAGGCCCAAAGCCTTCTATGTCCATCAACATTCTCAATTTTAGATAATTTCATTGTTCCCAAGAGCCAGAAAACCAATAAATGCACCCTAGTCAGATAGGAAATCTAAACCTTCTCTTAATTCTTGTCACCCACCCCATTATTTACCTTTGCTATTGCTGTGGTAGTGCTGATGATTTCCTTTGAACATAGCTTATACTATGCAATAGCTTTTTCCCCTTGTACCTTAGACTTAAACACTCTTCATAGAAGAATCATATTTTGAAGTAATTCTTACAAGAGCTCATTCATATTTCTAGTGTGAGTCAGTGGGACACGTAGGTCTATACAAACCCTTTCAATCTTGTTCATTTTCAATATGGTAATACTACTTCTAAACCCACTAGAGAATCACCTTCGCTCCTATTTATTCCCTTACATTGGAGTTCAACCTCATTAACTAAAGGTTCACCCATCTCTAGCTTCTATGTATCTCTACGTCCCCTATCTTCTGTATTATAAGCCTCTGATTATACCTTTATGCTGGTCATAAAAGTGGAATCATACAGTATCTAGCACTTTGTGTCTGGGTAATTTCACTCAGCATTATGTCCTCAAGTCTCATCCATCTTGTCAAAGCCAAGAGTGATGCTTTGGAAGAGTTCACATAATACATCAAAATAAAACCAAACATTCAAGGACTGTGATGTGCCATATGACATGTCCTGCTCATAGATAGGAAGGCTATCCCAAGTTGATCTACAGAGTCAAATAAAATTTACCAATCAAAATTACAATGTACTTTGGAAGATTTGGAAAAGCTAATTACCAAATTCATCTGGAAAGGAAAGAGACCCCGAATAGCTAAATGTCCTAAAAAAAGAAGAACAAAGTGGAGGATTAACACTCCATGACTTTAAAACCTATTATAAAGCCACAGTGGTCGAAACAGCATGGTACTGGCACAAAGACAGACCAATGGAATCGAATCAAGAGTGCAGAAATAGACCACCAAATCTATCGTCAACTGTTTTTTGACAAGGGCCCCAAATCCTCTGAGACTGGTACAAAATAGTCTTTTCAATAATTGGGCATGGAAGAACTAGATATCAGTAGCCAAGGGAACAAAAGAGGACCCCTGTCTTACACCCTACACAAAAATTAACTCAAAATGGATCAAACATCTAGATATAAGAACTAACACCATAAAGCTTCTAGAAGAAAATATAGGGAAACATCTTCAAGACCTAGTCATAGGAGGTAGCTTCCTAAACTTTACACCCAAAGCACAAGCAACAAAAGAAAAGACAGATAATTGGGAACTCTTCAAAATCAAATACTTCTGCACCTCAAAACATTTTGTCAAAAAGGTAAAGAGGCAGCCAATTCAATGGAGAAAATATTTGGAAAGCACATATTGGACAAAGGTTTAATTTCCTGTATATACAAAGGAATCATACAACTCAACAACAAAAGAACAAACAACCCAATTATAAAATGGGGTAAAGATATGAATAGGTATTTTCTTCTGTCTGGTTGTTCTATTTTTAGAGGAGAATGGTGCATTGAAATCTCCAACTATTATCGTTGAAACATCTGTTGTTCCCTTCAGTTTTGCCAATGTCTGTCTCATGTACTTTGGAGCTCCTTGATTGGGTGTATAGACATTTATGATTGCTCTATCTTCTTGGTGAATTGATCCTTTAATTAGTAATAGTGTCTTTCTTTGCCACTTATGATGTCTTTATATTTAAAGTCTACTTTGTCTGATATTAGTATAGCTACTCCTGCTTTCTTTTGGTTACAACTTGCATGGAAAATCTTTTTCCATCCTTTCACTTTCAATCTATTTGTATCCTTGTGTCTAAGATGAGTCTCTTGTAAGCAGCATATAGCTGCATTATGTTCCTTAATCCATTCTTCCAATTTGTATCTTTTAATTGGTAAATTTAGTCCATTAACATTCAACGTTATTACTGAAAAAGCGTTTCTTGATTCCACTGTCTTAACTTTTTAAATTTTATTTGTCAAATCTGTATATTATCTTCCCTCTTTCTTTTTGTATTCTTTAAATTACCCTTAGTGGTACTCTTCAATTCTGTGCCCTCCTCTAGACTTCCCTCTCCTGTCTTTTTTTTTTTTTTTTTCAGCCAGCAGAACTCCTTTTAGTATTTCTTGTAGGGTTGGTCTCTTGTTGACAAATTCTTTCAAGACATCTTTGTCTGTGAAATCTTTAATCTCTCCCTCAATTTTGAAGGACAATTTGGCTGGGTACAGAATTCTTGGCTGGAAGTCTTTCTCTTTCAGGATCTTGAATATATCATACCACTGCCTTCTTGCCTCTAGGGTGCTAGTTGAGTAGTCTGAACTCAGTCTCATCTGATTTCCCTTGTATGTAGTAGATTGTTTTTCTCTTGCCATTTTCAGGATTTTCTGCTTCTCTTCAACATTTGACAGACTGATTAGTATGTGCCTATTTGGCACATACTAATTAATTATTAAATAGGGAAGGCCTATTTGGATTTATTCTGTTTGGAGTTCTTTGGGCTTCTTTGACTTATATATTTATGTCCTGTATAAGGGTTGGGAAGTTTTCCCCCATTATATCCTCAACTACTCTTCCTAGCCCTTTACTCCTCTCTTCTCCTTCTGGGACACCAACGATTCTTATATTTGTGTGCTTTGTTTTGTCTATAATTTCCCTGAGTTCCCATTCAGTTTTTTCCATCTTTTTTGCCACTTAGCCACTTTTTTTTCACTTGCCACTTTGAAGTCAGTTATTCTGTCCTCTATATCACTTATTCTTTCTTCTCTCTCTTCAAATCTGGTGTGGCATGCCTCTACTATGTTTTTTATTTGGTCAACAGAGTCTTTAATCTCTGTGATTTCCACTATTTTTCCATTTATTCTTTCAAATTCCTCTTTATGCTCTTCTATTGTCTTCTTGATTTCCTTTATGTCATTTATTATCCCACTTATTTTATTAAGTATAGTTGTATGAACATCTTTGATTTGGTGTTCCAACAGCTGTGTCTCCTCTTTGTTTTAATTTGGTCATTAGGTGGGACTATATCTGCCTGCATTGTGATATGCTTAGTGATCTTCTGCTGTCTTTATTGCATGTAAATATCTTGATTGATTTACTTTGAGAGTTGATTTCTTTCAGCAGTCTAAGGCCTTGTGTTTGCGAAATGGTTATATAGCAGGGAGAAGGGCATGGAGCGGAGCACGCAGTATGGTGATTTGTTTCAGGGCAGGTATGGGCAGAGGTTGAGAATTAGAAGCTGATGCTTATGAATGTGGGTGCCCAGCAGCCAGGGAAGATGTAGCTGTGCAGGTGCACGGGCCTGGGGCATAACTGTGGGGTGCACTGGTCTAAGGCATGGGGCCCTTCGTGCGCACGCATAGAGCTGTGGCAGCAGGTCAGCATTAAGCCTTCATGTATTGGGGGCAGATGTGACCCGGCTGTGCAGGTTGCACTTTCCCAGAGCTGGGAAGTGAGGCTGAAGGCCGTGTGCATGTGCGGTTCTAGGACTGCTGTAAAGTGCAGTTCCCAGAGCTGAATGACGTGATTGGGGACCTGTGTGCATGTGTGGGCCTGGGAGTGCTGTAAACGGATGTGCTGAGCTCAGGGAGGGCGGGATGAAGCTGTGCGACATGATGGGCTGGAGGTGGGGGTAGCCTAGGTATGGAGGTTAGTGGCTGCAACTTTTATGTGCTGGCAACAGCCTGCAGGGAACAGTGAGGGGGAGGTAGTGCTTGGGAGGTGTGCAGGAGAGGTGGGTTGGGCTGTACTTGGGGTGGGCATATGGGACTGTATGTGCACTGGAGGCTGATGGGGTGGGGGTGCTTGGAGCGTGGGAAATGGGAGAGAGTGTTGGAGTTCAGGTGCGTGGGGCTGAGTTTACTCTTGAAGCAAGTGGAACACTTTCTATCTTGATTCTTGGATATGACTGTTTAGGAGAATGTCTACAGTTTAGTCAAGCTAAGAAGATGTTAAGGCCATCTTGGTCAGTAGCAAAAGGATGGGGGATTTCTTGACCTACAGTTTCCCAGGGTCACAGGGTTCATGTAAAATTCAACATTGTCACTACCCGGTAACTCAAAGGGAGAGTCACATAGTCATGATCTACAAAAATGCAACATCAGCATATTTAAAACTTTTCTTGCCTTGGTAATGTAAAAATATCTACACATGGGACAGGAAAAATTCAGAAATGTAGAAACAGGGCCAAGATTTCAGATATTTGCTCCAACAGCCAATGATCTGAAATGGCTAATGTAATAGCTTATGAGCATTTCATATGTATTCCCATAGGAGACTTCTAGGAGTCACAGACCCATTCCATTGCAGTGCTCTCTCATCTGGTCAGTTCAAAAAGTTCCTTTTGGTCTTCCCCACAGATGGAGAGGTTGGCCAGAGAGAAGTTTTAATGCTCATGAGCAAAGACAAATAGTTTCCAATATTTCTCAGCTCATAGCACCCTCTCATCTCCTTGCCCAAGGTTTCCTTTTACTTCAAGGATAAGATGATGCATAAGTTAATTTTGGTAATGTCTGTGGTTTTATCGAAGAAGAAGGAGAAGCAGAAGTTGCTCATCCAAGAGCACCACAGAAAACAAATGTCTAGCCAAGAGTGGAATGGTTATATCCAGAGACTCCACCTTCCTTGTTCTGCTTACCTTATGCACTAATTTTGCAGAACAGATTCTCTCCGTTCCATCTCCCTTTTGGCTTTAATGCTTATTTTTCTTTTTCTCCTTAGGAATATTTCCATGAAAACTGCATCTTTGTTTCTTGAAAGTTTATTTTCCTCTTTTGTTCTGAGGAATATATTCCCTTTGAGAAGAGTGACTTTTGTCTCTAAGTCCTGCAGGATGGGTCCATGCCGTGACAACCCAGGTCATTTTCCAGGAAAATATTTCAAAACTAACATCAACAGAAGGCTCTGAGTTATGTAAGAAAAAAAAGATAAGCTTTCAGTTTAATTGGAATCTAGGCTATGCATGAATAATAACTTTTGCTGTAAATTCTTTGTTAATAAATTGGACTTTCTCTAGTATTAAAGAACTGGCAAGTCATGTAAGCAAATATTTCCCACAATGGAACTTTTTTCACTGTTAGTTCTAAGCTTGCTAAGAGTACTGATTTTTTTTTGGGGGGGGGCGGGTGGAGTGGGTGGTGCTTTTTTTCATTCAAAGGCAGTAGAGTGAGCATTAGAATTCCATTTAGTTTTGCAATAACTTTGATCATTCAGCAAAATGGTAGTAGTCTTAGACCTGGAGGTGACATTTGCCAATTCACAGGAAACATCTGCTCTTACTTCCTCTCCTCCCCTTTCCTGTGCACTGATTTACCCTTTAATCTCTTTATTGGAAAAGGGTCATTTGATAATGAGATAGAATCAAGAACTGGTGGGTGAGAAACAGCACTTCTAGAAGAGACTTGTGTGTGGGATTCAATAGAGAGATAAGGGATTCTCCTTTGACACGGGCTTAAGGAACAGCTCTTTCTCTGAGAAAAAAATAGTTCTGTCTTCAGAGCACTGCTAGAATGAGTAACTGTCCTTGAGCTCAAGTGAACTGCCTCCCTAGTGGTGTGTATCTGTATGTGATAGAGAGTGACGGCAAGTGATGTTTCGAAATGGAAAACTAACTTGAACTTGCAATGAAGTGAAATAATAAAGGAAAACCAATGTAAACAAATGAACCTTTTCTGCTTTGTTTTTCAGAAAGTCCAGAATGATGCTTCCTTGTGGTTTTAACTTTTCTCTAAAAAATGCTTAAAAATGAACTATCGGCATATCACCCAGGTCCTTACAAACATAGATTTGAACTTGGCTAGATTGGACTTGGCCCTTGTCCTAATTGTCTCAACCATTTTGAAGAACACCATATATTTCAACTTGTGGGAAAACTCCCATTAATGAAAACAAAAGTGGTAATTGAACAGTCTCAGCAGCTTTGCTGCCATCAGACCCCTGGACTCGTCCTTGTTTATGAACCACAATAGCCATTGCTTATAACTGAGCCTTTTCGACCTATTTTTCCACTTCCTCTTGTTCTCCATGTACCTTATAATTAGTGTACTGGTTTGAAATGATGTGTGTGACCTAGAAAAGCCATGTTTTAATCCTAATCCCATTTTGTAAAGGCAGCTGTTTTTTCTAATCCCTATTCAGTATTGTATGTTTGAAAATGTAATTAGATCATCTCCTTGGAGATGTGATATAATCAAGAGTTAATTAAACTCTTGGATTAAACAAGTTTAATCCAGTTAAACTGGATTAGGTAGAGGTGTGTCTCCACCCATTTGGGTGGGTCTTGATTAGTTTCTGAAGTTCTATAAAAGAGGAAACATTTTGGAGAATGAGAGAGATTCAGAGAGAGCAGAGCAGAATAACATAGCCACAAGAAGCAGAGTCCATCAGCAAGCAACCTTTGGAGTTGAGGAAGGAAAATGCCTCCTGGGGAGCTTCATGAAACAGGAAGCCAGGAAAAGAAGCTAGCAGATGACACCATACTTGTCATGTGTCCTTCCAGATGAGGGAGGAACCCTGACCGTGTTTACCATGTGCCTTTGTAGATGAGAGAGAAACTCTGACTGTATTTGCCTGTGCCCTTCCACTTGAGAAAGAAACCCTGAACTTCATCGGTCTTCTTGACCCAAGGTATCTTTCCCTGGATGCCTTAGATTGGACATTTCTATAGACTTGCTTTAATTGGGACATTTTCTTGGCCTTAGAATGCTAAACTATCAACTTACTAAATTCCCCTTTTTAAAAGACATATCGTTTCCAATATATTGCATTCTGGCAGCTAGCAATCTAGAACAATTACTTTAGGGTTACTAATATTTGACATAAAGTCTTTCTTAAGTTTCATTATTACACCAGATAATTGAAGGGTCAAATACATTGCTTAGATGCAAAACATACACTGAAGGGCAGGCATTTCAGTGGCTACTTTCCATCAGGACCTTCACTATCACACTGGTCTCAGAGCAGGATGCCCTCCACCTTGAGGTGATTGGATTGGCGTGTGCATATGTATCTTGGTTTGCCAGTGCTGCTATAACAAGTACCAGAGAGAAGTTCGCTTAGACAACAGGAATTTATTGTCTCAAGATTCTGAGGGCCAGAATTCTGAAATCCAAGTACTGGCTGGGCCGTGCTTCTTCTGAAGCTGTAGGGTTCTGGGGGTGGCTTGCCGGCGATCTGTAACTCAATCTCTGCCTCCATCACATGGCCATCTGTCTCCTCCTGTAATCTCCTCTCCCCTGTATCCAATTTTCCTCTGCTTATGAGGACTCCAATTATCTTGGATCAGTGCACACCCTGATTCAGTCTGGCCTCATTTTGACTAATCACATCTTCAAAGATCCTATTTCCAAATAAGATCACATTTACTTGGCCTTTGGATAAGACCTGAACATGGCTTTTGGGAGAACATGATTTAATCCATGAGTGTGTGTGTGTGTGCGTGTGTGTGTGTGTGCACATGCACGTGTATGAATACCTGCACAAATTGTGCTGGCAGCAAAGTGTCCAAGTAGCTCAGCAGGGACAGGAGGGCTGATCATGGCCCAGGACTGGGAAGAGTGTGAAGTGTGAAAACAAAAGGGTGCAAAACTTAGAGGCACTACTTTCTATGGTCATGCAAACATGGGGTTGGCCCCTGAAGATGAGTGGCTCCTTAAATGCTGTCTCCCAGGTGCCTGTCTCCTTCACTCTAGCCCCAGACAGCTGTGGATTCTCCAGTGGGTAGGGATGGGGGATGGAGAAATTACTGCTTGCAATTTTAGCGCTCCCAACATAATCCTAAATACAATTAATTATAATTGCATTATTCAGAAATGAGTTTTTAAGATTTATAAGACATGGATTCATTGAAAGTGACATGGTTTATTAATGAGACTTGTGTTTAATGTTTTCTGATGAAAATATTCCTTCAAACTTGCCAACATATCTTTTTGTCTGTATGCATACACTTGTGTATTGATAGGTTTACATTTGAGACCCTCCATTACTGTGAAGCTTGAGAGAGAAGCCCTTTCACCCCTCACTACTCTGCAAAGGTTCAGGATAGAAAGGATATAGCTGGCAACAGTTATGGGCTAAGCCAGTGCTGAAAAATAAACACACAATCTCAACAAATTCTTGCTGAAGAGGTGCTGCAGAGAAACTGAAACCATGGGTGCTTTAGTTTCCTAGGCTGCTTAAAGCAGATACTATGAAATGGCCTGCCTTAAACAATGGGAATTTGTTGGTTTACAACCTTACAGGTTTGAGGCTGAGAAAAATGTCCAAGAAACCAAGGCAATGCTTTCTTCCCTACGACCAGCTGCCGGCGATTCTTGACATCTGTCACATAGCAAGACACATGGTGACATCTGCTAGCCTCTCCCTTTTCTTCTGGGTTGTGCTTGCTGCTTTCAGCTTATTGCTCTAAAGCTTTCTCTCTCTGCATTCATTCCATTTATAAAGGACTCCAGTAAAAGGATTAAGACTCATCCTGTATGAGGTGTGTTGCATCTTAACTGAAGCAGGTTCATCAAAAGATCTTCTTTACGATGGGTTTATGTCTACATAAATGGATTAATTTTAAGAACATGTTTTTTCTGGGGTACATACAAATTCAATCCACCACAGTGGGTGAAAACTAAGAACAAGAAGCAAAAGGAGCCCCCAGACTGAGCTTAGCCTCAAGGTGAAAATTGACCAAGGCACTCACCCTGAGAAACAGGGACCTTCAAATCAGCTGGTGCGTCTCCACTGGCCACATATTAGAGCCTCCTGAGAAGCTTTAAAAAACAGTAAGGCGGGCAGTGACAGTGGCTCAGTGGCAGAATTCTCACCTGCCATGCTGGAGACGTGGGTTCGATTCCCGGTGCCTGCCCATGCAAAACAAACAAACAAAAAGTACTAATGCCTGCCTGGGAGGCTGCCAGATCAATGAAACCAGAGTCTCTTGAGGTGGGGTTGGGCATTTCTCTTTTTCAAAATCTCCAGGTGATTCTAATGTACGGTTGGAGTTCTAAGGCTGTTAGGCTGTGAAGGCTATCAGAATGGTCTGGGTACCTTTAATCCATTCCTCTTTTTGTTTGGGAGCAAACGGGAAACCCATCAATCTTATCAATGAGAAGTGGATAGAGAAATGAAACCATATTACTTAATTTCACTTCAAGCTCCCTAATTTCTTTCCTACAGCTGCAATCACTTCTGAACCTTGTGTCCAAAAGCTGTGTGGGGACAGAGGGCAGCTAACGAAATTCTTCTTCCTAACAATCAAAGGCTGCTGCAATGATGTCATTTCCAAGACCTGGTGGCCAAAAGTGTGCTGGTCCCCGAATGAGAAAGACAAAGTTGACTGTGAGGTGAGGTTGCTTGTTTCCATTGCTTAAACTTTCAAACTATCTCTTTGGCTCAGGGTACGGCAAAAACAAAAATAAGAAAACAAACCGAAGAGTTATATAAGTTATTCTGGAAGCCTATGGAACATTTAGCTTGTGTCTGAAAAGGACTGAAAAGAGTTCCAGAAATAATTGGAAACTTTCCCTGTTAGTTTTCTCAGAATCTTAGGGGACCAAATTCAAATGTCTGTGTAGGATGGCAGTTACTATAAGTATTGTAAGGTGCTAAGCTTCTGGAACACTGACCAAACAATAGCACCCTGGGTTCTTTGCATTTTAAAAGACTGTACAGGGATATTTAAAAATAGCTGAAGAAAGCCCCTCAGCAGGAATAACTGCCAGCAGGTGGTAAGTTGCAGCCCTCTGCCTTAGAGGCATGGACATGTTTTCTATTTCCAACAAAATCCTATTCTATATTAGGCACTTTTTTTGAAGAAAGCCTTCTGCTTAGGTTTCCATGCTGTAGAGGGGCAATTCTCCTTGTATATCTATGATGAGTCTATGAAGGAACTTACTGGCGAGAATCTGAACTTGATGTCTGCATAAACCTGCTTTCTTCTCTGAGGGTGGGTGGTGGGGGCACATTTTCTAGCTGCAAGGCTGTGAGCAATGCCTTTATATTCTCCCTTCTAAGAGACAGCTAAGTAGATCTGCCTGGCAAATGGGGTCAATCAGTACAAGCTACTTCTTTTCATCCCTCATGTGAGTTTGATTTCTTGCTCTCTTTTTCATTTTTGCCTTCCTCACACAAACATTGAAGGCTTTTCACAAAGCAAAGTCACCTCAACAAATAACAGACCAGCTGCAGTGTTTGACATGCCCCGACACCCGGGGATTGCAGTCTCCCCTGGGACAAGACCCTGCTATTGGAGAACTGTCTCCATCCTGGCAGCTCCTTCAGGACGCCTCAGGGCAGGACATTTGCTGACCACGCAGCCCCTCCAGGTAGAGCTGGCCTTCAGCTAATCTCTCTGAGGTCAGAATCCTTGGTATGTAAAGCACAAAAGACTAACACCTTGTTCTTTATGAAGACAGTCACAGAAGGGATGGACACCCATGCCATTTACTGACAGTGTGAAGTGCCATGACGCTAGAGAAGTTGGTGTCAGCTGGTAAGTTTTCGATAAAGCTCCATCCTTACTGCTTTTACCACCGATCTGTTTTCACTCTGTGCCTCCCCTTATCAGTGAAAGGAAACACTGTGGGTAGATTTGGGTCACTGTGGGAAAACCTAAGATTCACTGTTTACTGATATCTAGTCTTTCATTAGGCAAAATCTAAACCCTTATCTTTTCCCTCCTAAGTAAAATGCCTTTAGTGTTGTGTGTGTATTAATTCTCAGCCAATATAGACAAAGTTTAAGGAGGAAAACGCTATCATTTTAAAGTTCGAAGTGAAAAAAGGAAAAGGGTCACTTTGATTATGGCACCATGTACAGAAAATGGAAAGTTCCAAAGTTTTCATAAATCATCATTCATTATAACAAACATATCACTGTTCTTTTGTGCCTTTCTGCCATAATCCAGCCACTTAAATTTTCTCAGTTTGTTCTTTGCTTTATCAATGACAGATGCCTCCCCGCTCCTTTGGAAATAGCATTTTAACTCAAAAGTTGGTTGTCTAAATTGCATTTGCCTAATGAAATGAGTCATGGAATGAAGGAGAACTGATGCGTTTTTAATTTTTTTCAAAAGCAGACACGTTGAGGCAGCTTGTGGGACCTTTGCAATCCACGTGTAACTCATTAAAGGTTCATTAGAAGACTCAAATTGAATTTGTTTGTGTAACCAGTGTTTATAGTTGTCTAGTTGATGATTTATTACTTAAGCTACAGTAGCACTTCCAGTAAGGAGGCAGCATGCAGCTGTGGGCTGTGACTCATATGTGCCCATGTGGCTTTGTCTTGCTTTCAGGTCACCTGAATGAGGACCATCTGATTTGCTTGGAAATTTCCTGGCTGGCATTCCAGAAAGAAATGTCCTGGTAAAGGCAGATGTCTGCTAAGACAGGCAGTTTTCAAACACAGTGATGTAAGAACAAATTAGCTGCTTACTCACTGCCTGAATAAGGAAGTTAAAAATGTAAGATGCTCTTTCTTATGATGCACTTAGCAGACTTGGGAAGCTGCAGCAGTTTATATGTTTTGAAACTGGCAAAACGCAATTTGCATAGCCTTATTATAGTTTATAAAGCACTTTTGTGCACATAATTTTTGCATCCTCATAACAGCCCTTTGAAATGTGTAGAGGGAAGACTACTATTTATGCACATAAATTACTTCCCAAAGATTAAAAGGTTGGACTTTCATTCACTTAGCAGTTGCAGAGCTTGTAAATGGCAGAGTTTGAGAAGGTGACTTCTGCCATTCCTTTCCCTTACTTAGTTTCCATATGAACAGACTTCCATTAGAGTAACACTGGCTTCTTTCTTCTGCCCTTACTAAGGGCATCTAAAGAACGTGGGAGAAGTTGCTGGACATGCCCATGCCATTTCTAATTGGTATTATAACTGAAATTTTGATATTTATCTCTTGGACCCAGTGTTTCTGCTTCATAATTCATACTCATCCTGGATTCTGAGTAGAACTCCTATCTCTTCCTGCTCACCCTGGTTCACAAAGGGAAAAATATACAATTGTTGCCTTATCATCTGCTTTCCTTTTCAAATTTTTATGATGGTAAAATTTTAAGATACCTTTAAAATTTGTTATTGATCCAGGATATAATTAACCTAGGGAGTTTTTGACAGGGGCAGGTCAATTGCCTTATTCTTTGTAGCTTCCTGGACATAGCTCAGTCCCCATTGTTTAGTAGTTTGAATTGAACCTAAGAGGGGTAACAGCTATTGCCATGGCCTCCTCTCTTTGAACTGTAACTATTCTAACTTCAAATTACACTATCCTTTGATGTTACTTATGTATATATATATAATATATACATATATTCTGATGATATAAGTTAGATCTGCTTGTTACAATGTGGAAAACATTGAAAAGTATGACAAAAGAAAACTACCAACAATCTCAACAGAGATAACGATTATTTGTGATTTTTTGCATTTCCTTTCAGGCTTTTTCCAGTGTCTCTACTTCTCTTGGACTCCGTGTTGCTCTCTGTTTCCTTCTGTCTGTGGCTCTCCTCTGCTTTCTCTGTCTACATATTAATATCATCTCTCTACAGATTCTGTTTTTCTCACACTTCAATATCATATGAACACTTTCCTTGGTCCTTAAATATGTTCATGAAAAAATAAATTTTAAGGAAGTGACTTATTCCCATAGACTTTAATTTGAGTCCCATTTTGGTTGATGTTCAAGTTGTTTCCAATTTGTAAATAACACTACTGTTCTGGTTTGCTAGCTGCCGGAATGCAACACACCAGAGACGGATTGGCTTTTAATAAAAGGGGATTTATTTTGTTGGTTCTTCAGAGGAAAGGCAGCTAACTTTCCACTGAGGTTCTTTCTTATGTGGAAGGCACAAGATGGTCTCTGCTGGTCTTCTCTCCAGGCCCCTGGGTTCCAACAACTTTCCCCGGGGTGACTTCTTTCTGCATCTCCAAAGGCCTGGGCTGAGCTGCTAGTGCTGAGATGAGGAATGCCGAGCTGCTTAGCTGTGCTACCTTGCGTTATCTCATTTAAGCACCAGCCAATTAAGTCAAACATCACTCATTGCAGCAGACACGTCTCCTAGCTGACTGCAGATGTAATTGGGAACAGATGAGGTTCACATACCGTTGGCTTATGTCCGCAGCAACAAGACTAGGTATGCTCACCTGGCCAAGTTGGCAACTGAATCTAACTAACACAACTACCATGAACATCTTCAAATGTAAATCTCTGATCAAAGCTTGTATTATCCCTTAGCTGTGGTGATACAGGCCCAAAAGTCATGCCTAATTTTTTTATGCAACTTTACTGAGATATATTCCCACACCATATAATCCATCCAAAGCATTGCCGGATTTTGGTTTCCAGGTCCTTGACCATGCCATGAGAAAAAATTCAAGGGCATTGCACAGCATAGAATAAGCAGGCAGAAATTTATTAGGTATAACATGTGAGAGGACATGTGAGCACTCTCAGAAAGAAAGAGGTAAGAAAGGTAAGAGGCGAGAGGCATTGTGGGGCCATTTGTTTTTTTTTGTTTTTGTTTTTTTTGCATGGGCAGGCACCCTGAATTGAACCTAAGTCCCTGGCATGGCAGGCGAGAACTCTGCCTGCTGAGCCATCATGGCCCATCCCCATTTGTTTTTATAGATTAGCTTTAATTACTACCCCTCCCCCTTCCTTGTTTGGGGCTTTGTGTTCCCCTCCCAGATTTCCAGGACAGTGTCTGGTGCTAGAGAATGCATTTGGGTGGGTCAGTTAGCTCCACCCTTCTCTGTTGATGACTCCCTCTGGTGGGGGTCATCTGGCTCCACCCTTCTCCATAGATGACACACTTCCATGGGGGGTCATTTGGCTCCAGATGGGTCAGCTGCTGCTGGATGTTTTCCTTAAGGGAGTAGCCCCTGGGTAGGGTTTCTGTGTGAACATAGGCCTTCTTGACCTTGATTAACCATCCCTGCTCAAGAGCTTCTCTCCCCTCTCAGGCCCCTATTCTAACCTGCCTCAAAAATATACAATCAGTGGCTCACAGGATCATCATTGTGCACTCATCACCACAATTAGTATTAGAACATTTTTGTTACTCTAAAAAACAAAAATTAAAAAAGAGCACCCAAAACATCCCGTATCCCTTATCCCCCTTATTATTTATTTATTTCTTATTTGTTTATTTACTCTTTATTTTATTACTCATCTGCCCATACAGTAGATAAAGGGAGTGTCAGTCACTAGCTTTTTATAATCACATGGTCACACCGTAAAAGCTATATAGTTATATAATCATCATCAACAATCAAGGCTATTGGGTTACAGTTCAGCTGTTTCAGGCATTTTCTTCTTACTGTTCTAATACACTAGAGACTAAAAAGGAATTTCTATATAATGGATAAGAATAACCTCCAGAATGACCTCTCAAATCCATTCGAAATCTCTTTGCCACTGAAACTTTATTTTGTTTTATTTCATTTCCCACTTTTGGTTAAGAAGTCTTTCTCAGTCTCACCATGCCAGGGCCAGGCTCATCCCTGGAAGCGATGTCCCACATTGTCAGGGAGACTTATACCCCTGGGAGTCATGTGCTATGGAGGGGGAAAGGTAATGCATTTATTTGTAGAGTTGACTTTGAGAGAAAGGCCACATCTGAGCAACAGAAGAGGGTCTCAGGGGTATATTAGGTTCTAAAGCTGCCAGAATGCAATACACAAGAAATGGAATGGTTTTTATGAAGGAAATTTATTACATTACAAGTTTACAGTTTTAAGGCCATAGAAATGTCCAAATTAAGGCACCAACAAGTAGTTGCCTTCATTCAAGATAGGCTGATGTTTATCACATAGGAAGGCATGTGAGTGCCATTTGCTGGTCTCCAGCTCCAGGGCTCCATTGCTTTCAGCCTTTATTTTCTATGGCGGTTCCTTATTTGGCTTCTCCATGACTGGGTTTCATCTCTTGGCTTCCCTTGGCTCTCTCCAGGTTCTGGCTTGCTTAACATCTCATGGGAAGGCACATGGTGACATGTGCTGGGCTCTGCCTCTGTCTAGGCATCTGCTCTCTTTCTGTAGGCACTCCAGGCATCTCCAAACACCTGTGTCTCTGTCAGCTCTGTCAGCTCTGAAGCAACTGTTCTCCAAGCATCTGCATCTGACGTTTCTCCAAAAAGGACTTTAATAAACCAATCAGGACCCACCTTGAATGGGTGGAGTCACATCTCCATCTAATCAAAAGTTCATACCCATAACTGGGTGTGTCACAAATCAAAGTTTCCCATCCTAAACAATAGGTCTAGCCTCATGAGATTGGATCAGGATTAAAATATGGCTTTTCTGGGGTGTATGATAGTTTCAAACTGACACAGGGGGTGACTCTTAGTATGCCCAGCTTTTGATTCCTTGATAATTATTGCCAATTCATTTTCCTGAACTTTTGGATTCTGAGGTGAATAATCCACAAGTCTTTTTTTTTTTATTTTTATTTTTTAGCTCAGATGCAGCTTCATTCAGTGTTTTTTTTTTTTTTTTTTTTTTGAAAGACAGAGAGAAGGAAGGAAGGATAGAAGGAAGGAAGGGAGGAAGAAAGGGAAACATCTTTTTTAAACATTTTCTTGTTTTATTGTATTTTGTTTCTCCGTTTTTGTTACATGGGCTGGGGCCGGGAATCGAACCGAGGTCCTCCGGCATAGCAGGCAAGCACTTTGCCCGCTGAGCCACCGCGGCCCGCCCTCATTCAGTGTTTTAACATGATTACTTTACAATTAGGTATTATTGTGCTGTCCATTTTTGAGTTTTTGTATCTGGATGCATTCTGAAAGCTCGCCATGACAGCCTCTCATTTCTATTGCTCATGTGATGCTTTGTGATTCAGAATTCTCTCCACCCAAGGGACATACATACAAGCACATAAACAAATGCATACATGCTTATTATTTATACTAATCATAAATGCTTATAGAAAACCAATTCACAAAATTATAGCTTGCAAAAAATTTAATGATGACCACAGTAATTTAATCTTTACACAAAGCTTTTCCCAGAAGTTCACTATTCGTCTTTTGGTCTCTACTGTTTCAGCAGTTGAAGGCTATAGTCAGTCAGAGTTCAGAGAGTCTGCTTCCTTAGGGTTTAGGGTCATTCCATTTCTAATCTATTCCAGGTGGCCTCTGAGACTTACACAAGGATCAGCAAGTCTCTTTACTTGTACTCATCCAAAATATTGACCAAACTAAGTACCATGGTGGACAAATGGGATGAATATGTCACACATTATTTTCTTGGCAGTGTTTTATCAGAAGGAACCAAAATTGTGGGTCTGCTATTCCATTGCCCAACCAGCAGGGACCTCTCTTTAACCAGAGAAGAGAGATATTTGTGGTGGTGATGGTTTGATTGCTATTCCTATAATGGGAAATTTTCAGCAAATCTATCCCAAGTATTTCCTTTGATTAGAAGATTAACACTGTGGTTAACAGTTGTTACCGCAAAGCAGGGGTGGCAAGTAATTGGCATGCAAGCCCTGTCTCCACCCTCCCAATGCCACACAGACATCCAGAGATTCACCCCCTTCTGTTCCCCAAGTCCAGAGGGGTCTTAAAATTCTCCATGGGGGCTGCTGAAGCAAGTCCATCACAGCTGGCAAATGAAAAGGAACCTGATTGTCACTCCTGCCTTAAACCACAGATGCACTGGCTTTGGAAAGGAAACATGGCCAAAGAAGTCACTGAAGTTTTGTCAAATCACTGTGAAGTATGTTCATATTAAATTTATAGTATTCCTGCATGGTGTTTTTCTGCCCTAACCAGCAAACATAATTTCCCACTGAAATGGATGTTTTAGCCAAAACAAATCTATCGGCTATTTCAGGTATACTGCCTATTTGAAATTATTTGCCTACCATCCTGGCTTATCAGAGAGCGCACCATATTAGGAGTCAGAGGACTTGGTCATCAGGCCTGGCTCTGCCACCAACAAGCAGACATGTCCTCGGGTAAGCTACTTGATTGTAAGAGAGTTTAATTTTCTCCTCCATAAAACATGGGGGTTTGACTAACTGAGCTGTAGGGTCTCTTTCAGCTCACAAAGTCTAAATCTCTATAAAGTCAATCAGCATTTATGCATTTGCTAAAGGACTATTCCTTTTGATTTAATATAAGTGCTCTTATTCTTGTTAAAACTTTCCACTTATCATAGTCCAGGTGAAGTGATCTACCTTATACATATCTACATGATCTGTGACATTTTTTCTAGCCAGGAGCATAACTGAGAAGCTCAAATATGGAACCAATTGGGCTCCTGAGCTGTAAAGAGAAAGAACTTTTATTCTTTTTCACCACTCCCCATTAAACTGAACCTATGGAAAAACTCTTTCTCCACTTCGAATCACTTCTTGGACATCTCGGCATTTCTGGTCTTTCTTAGCTAATAAAAGTCCACTCTAGTTGAAAAATCAAGGCACCATGTTCTCAATTCTACTTTAATCTTATCCTGTCCCCTGGCTCAGGCTCAGCTATCTGTACTGTCTGTAATCAGGGGGAAGTGCCATTATTGGCGCCAGCTGTTTCTCTCTTTCCTCTCTCCATTCCCCTCCCTGCTCACTGGCTGCTGTTTTGAGCCATTCCTGGTATTGGGCTCCTGGGGGAGGAGAGGTGAGAAGGAAAGGTGTGAAGGTTTTACTTCTCTGGTAGAGTTGTAATCTGGTATTGATTCCATCTGGTATGGTAGTTTCTAAATGCTGCTTCTTTCTCTTGAAACATGCATGCTTCTGTTCCCCTTCAAACTCTGAAAGTTCAAGCCATTCCCTGCATAGCCCCACCTTCTCACCTCTAGACAGGTAGGAGTCACCATCTCCCAATTCTAGGAGATATGGTCAGGCTATCCAAAGAGTTCTCCAAAATGCCCATCACTTGACTTACAGGTAAAGGAAAACAGCTGGAGCAAATCAGAGCACTGTCTGCAAAGAAGGTCCCATGACCAGACTCTTCAAAACCTAGGGAATATGCTGCCTTCTGCTCTGTAGCTTTGAGGGAAACAAAGGGCCCACACCTGCAAAGGTTTCTCATCATCTCTTGGTGTGTCCCCCACGGATGCTCTAAATTCTTGAGATTCAAACTATAGTCCAGAGGCTTTGGCTTCACCTAGGAGCTTGTTAGATATGCACAACACTGAACCCCATCCCACATCTACTGAAGCGGAACCTGTGTTGTAAAAAGAACTCCAGGTGATTTGCTTGCACATTCAAATTAGAGAGGCCTCTTAGAATGGGCAACACCTACAAAATACACTTGGAATCCTCTAGTGCACTGTTACGTAAACATCTACCATAAGGTTATAAATAATAAAATAGTGAGACAGAAAATGGATGAAAAATGAATGAAAGGAAAAGATGAGGTGGCAAACGTTTTACACTAATTAGATCAGATGGAATGAGTTTCAGGGTGAGCAGAAGTTGCATCTGACTCCATCACATTAACATTTGTGTAAGTCTTATTTTGTTTATTTTTCCCATTGTGTTTCGGTTACATGTTGTTTTTCCATTTTTTCTTAATTGCTTTCCCTATCATGTCTTAACCTCCACCCTCCTAAAACTCAATGCTAAGTCAGCAGTTTGGGTTCTTTATTTGTTTAGTTCATGTGATTCAGGGATTTCTTTTGTAAACTTGGTAAACTTTTCCATATTTCCAGTTATACTGTTAGTGGCTTTGGAACACTTTTTTTTCCATTTATAGAACCTTGTTGAAGTTGTTGAGTCTTGCAACTGTTAACGATTCAGTTATTTGTCATAAAAATGTGGTTGGGAAGGGGGAAGAGTGGGGGATGGTATTGTGTGTGTGTATCTGTTTAATGAGAGTAAGTTAAAATACTTACAAAAAAATTCCCTAACTTAGAATTTTTGTTGGTAGGGGCTAAATAAAACTGCAATTTGTCGTTCTGTCAGTGGGCCAGCATGCACTCTTTACATGTTAAAAACATACACATTTCAACGTTTTTGTTTCTTTTAATTTTAACTGACTTATCTGAACAGCTTTGGGGTAGACTTAATTTCTGCATGCCATCTGTTTCCACTGGATATGAGACCATTGTGTTTGGCTCGGACACATACAGCATGGTTAATTTCCCCATCACTTGTCTGGATGCAGATATTTATATTGCATTTTGCTCATGTAACCTTATTTCAATATTTTAACTTATTCTGCATCTTCTGACAAATGACACCCTTAACTTTTTGGGATTTTTAAATAGTTAAGAAAGTTTGATGTAAGCTAATACCCAGTAGTTTTTCTTCCATCCTTCACATTTCACTATTATGCACTTACTCATTACCCCCAATATCTCTAACATGTGAGTACCATAATTTTCACTTTGATCTCCCAACTCTTCCTTCTTCCATCACAGGGCTGACCTGAGGCAGAATTATGCAATTGGTCTTTGGTTATGAGGCCTTTGCTTGTTTGTTTTAAATATGCTTTTTACTTTGGAATGATTTTAGATTGCAAAGAGTTCCTATATACCCTTCTCCCAGTTTCTCCTATTGTTAACATCTGAGAAAACTAAGAAATTGACATTGGTACATTGATCACTATTAACCGGACTCCAGAGACCCTTCAGGTTTCACTAGTTTTTCCACTAATATCCATTTTCTCTCCTAGGATACCATGTTGTATAGTTGGATAGATAGGTTGGCAAGCATTTAATCTTTTCCAGGGCTAAGAGGTGGACAGGAAGAGGCAGGGGAGGAATTGGAAAGACTGTGTTTTCTTTCTAGAGCCTTCAAAACCATTCAAATTAAGCAGCTGCCTTCTCTTCCAAGAAGTAAGTCCTGCCCTGGCCCCTAATCCATTTGTAATGCTCTTTAAAAGAGAGAGAGCTAGTGGGGGGTGGGGGTGGGGAGTAAACCATGGTCTGGAGCTAGGTCTAAGTGAGGCCAAATTTCCATTTAAGGGATGAAAAGCCTGGGAGTCTGTGAGTACATGGTGGAATTTTCCAGCAGAAAACTGTGGTGTAGATGTTCTCCCATCAACTATCTTTGGGGATCGGACAGTTCCTAATTGTTTTGCCCAGGCAGTGGGTTGTACTTTATTTTGTATGTGGTAATCTCTCTCTCTCTCTCTCTCTCTCTCTCTCTCTCTCTCTCTCTCGATGGCTTGCTTGCTGGCTTCTTTTTTTCAATAGACTTTTGTTTTTCAACTTCTTCTTGTGTCTCTCATGATTTCTACTGCCCATCTGTTTATCATGCAACTGGGGGAAGTTACCTGATACCCAATCCATATTCTGAACCATTCCAGAAGTCACCTGTAGACACTGATGCTCAGGTTGATGGTCTGGGCACTCTGTTGAGGGTGGCCTCTGGGTGAGGGAGCAGACCAGGAGAGGAGGCGTTAATGTATCCATAAGGCCTGGGAGTTGGTGGCTAATTAGTCTAGCTTCCTTGCCCCTGGGATGGGACCATTCTGTGCCAGGACCTACATCATCATGACCCAAAAGAACTTTTTGTAATGGTGGAAATGTTCCTTATTCTGCCTTATATAATATGGTAGCCACTAGCCACGTGTCCCATTGAGCATCTGAAATGTGGCTAGTACAAATGAGGAACTGAATAATTAATTTTAACTCATTTAAGTAGCATTGTGTTGGGCATACAAGAGGGTCCCCAGTGGGCTTCAGCACCAGTTGCCCATTTTGTTAACCCACTTGCTAATAGACCCTTCATAGACTTTCCTCCCTTCCCTACTTCATTTTCCCACACCACTGAGTTCCCTGGATTTCCTCCTAGATTAATGACTTGCTTCAAAATCCTTTGCCCAGGGACTACTTTGAGGGGAGGCCCACCTAAGAAGTGTTTGTGCTTGGTCCTCCTATACACCTCCGTCCCTGTGTCCCTGTAACTCAGTGGGTCTAACTATGTCAGGGCGTTGATGGGGGATTTTTCCCGTGCACAGCCAAGGCATAAATGCACTACTGTGATGGGTAGAAACCAGCCGCAAATGTTTTCTTCCATTCTCAAAGACTACCTTCTAAGACTCTGGTGTGTACTACACAGAAAGTACAAAGGAAATTGTTCTGTTCATTCTTTCTGGCTCTTATTTTATTGCCACATAGAAATCAAATCATCTATGTCTTTGGGCTTTTGCTATAGGTCAGATTTATCTCTTATAGGGAAATAGAAATACGAAATGAGATAGAAATGACTATTGCATATTCAAAGGAAGATATTGTTCAAAAGAATAAAATAGTTTGCTTGTTAAGAAAGAATATATTGCTTTATCCAAATTCTACTTGCTTCAGTTCCCTACTTGCTTAGGAGTGATGTTTGCTGTCAGGAAGAATATCCTTTTCAGGGAATAGGGACACAAGCAAAGGAACAGATGCTGGAAAACATGGGGTTCAAACACATCTGATGTTCTCCCACCATATCCCATGTATCCCTCTTGGTGCTTCTCAGATACCACTGTGTAGGTGTCCTTCTTTGCCTTTCCTCACTTTTAGATCTGTAGAATTATTTGTATTAATTTACAGAAGATTTGCAAAGAGCAAGAGTTTCTAAGCGAAAGGGTGATGTGGCATTCCTGTGACATGCAAGAAACTTCAATGCTGCTAGAGGGAATGCCTTCATTACAACACAAGTGAAGGCTGACTTGCCAAGAAACATCCTTTGCTTTCAGGAAGCAATATCACGCTGTCACTTTAGGATGTTCATTTTATAATGAATACAAAGCATGTTACTTTTGAATACATTTGAGTTTTTCCTGTTATCTTTTATGATTTTTTCCCTGTATCTTTATGTCTTCTTATGCTGGTCCTAGAATTTGAGAGGAGGAAGCAAAGCTGCCATTTTCCCCAGATGACATGATGATATATGTAGAAAATCCTAAAGAATGTACAGAGAAAATATTAGAATTAATAAGTGGGTTTAGCAAGATCACAGAATACAGGGTTTGTATATAACATCAGTTATATTTGATACATCAGCAATAAAGAAAAATTCATTTAAAAAAACTGATGTCAAATAAAACAGCATCAAAAACAATAAATCACTGGGCATATGGCTACTTTTGGTGGGATGTTGAACATTTACAGAATATTTTATTTATGAATGTGGCCTCCTCTTTTTTTTGGGGTCAGGGATAACAAAGGAGATAATTCTCCAAGTTTTGTTAATTTGTTAGATAAAAATGGGGCAGCATTTGCTGCTGGAGTCTACACCCTGTGAGATTATTTCAATTAGATCTTCCCTGAGATGTCAAAGGGAGGGAAGTGTTTTCATTAATTTAATGGAAGCACTGAACCCTGACATTAGTCAAAAGTTTGTTTCTGCCAGAGATTTAATGTTGGCAAAAGAATTTATTTCATCCTCTTTGTTGATAATGACACATTTATTTGATATTTTATTCTCTCAATATCCACATCAAAGATATTTCCACAAAATAAAATAATATTTTATATTCATGGCTTAGACTTTTTCATAAGAAAATTATTTTTCTTCTTTCTTCCCTTCTTTTTCTTCCCCTCAGTCTTCATCTTTCTGTTTCTGTTTCTCTCTCCCTCTCTTTTTTCCTTTCTTAAACTGTCTTGACCGGAGAGACAAAAATAATTCCCTATTGTTCCCTAGCTGGTGGATTTTCTCACTCATCAGAACACTTATTTTTTCCATTGCTCTTATCCTTTCACAATAGAATATTCAGTAAATCTTGTAGTTATCCCCTGCCCCACCAGTTTTCATCATACAATTTTCCTATAATGTCCCATTCTCAGTTTAATCCAATCCCTGCTTAGTTTTTAGGCTAATCTTTTCTTACTACTAGAGCTTTAGCCATGTCATGTTACTTGGTCTGCCCAACACATGCTCAGCTTTCCCACCTCCCTTTTCCTTTGTTTATGATGCTTCCTTCCTCTGTCTGTAATGGGCCCAACATCTGCCCCCCTTTCACTTGCTTCAGGCTGATTCTTTCTTTAGAGCCCAATTCATATTCTTAGATGTTTTTCCCAATCCTGGTCCCTTGAGTCATTGTCTCATCCCACTTCTACCCTAGCACACTTTCTTGCATTTCTTAAAGGGCTTACCATACTCAGTCTGGGCTTAGACTTATGTATCTCTGAGTTTCTCCTGCAATATAATTGCAGTCTCTGATTGATGTTGATAATTCCCTAGAATCTAGCATAATACCTTGTACATAATAGGTGCCTAATACACATTATCATCTTCATTTATTGATTCATTTCAAGATGTTAAATTAATAGAGTTTCTATGCTATTAATAATCTCAAAACTCCAGGCATTTGAGAAAATATAGTTGGGTTGGCTTCTAGGGTATTTAAGGTATTCTGAACCAGAATATACTGGAATTAATGTGACTGAATCCTAAAGTGGTGCAGTTTTGAATCTCAGAATATGTTTCGATTAAGAAATTTCTTACACCAGAGCTATTCAAATCTCTAGTTCAGGCAATAAAGAGGACTGGCCAACCAAAAAGATAGATTAATTAAATAAATTACATTTTATCACTATCATGTACATACAACTAGATACATTAAACTATATATATAAACTAGATATAGTAAATTCTAACTAAAATATTGTAACATTCTTCAATAAAGATGGCTATTTATATGGGTATATGTTTGTGTGAAAAGAGATGCTTACTAAATACTTTAAAACAGTTTGTTATCATAAATAGATGAAATAATCCTCCACCCTACTCTTGCTAATTATGTCAATTTGTTTCCAAACTCTTTTTTTTTTTTCTTTTTTTTTTTTTTTAAAGTATTTTGTTTATTTTATTATTTTTTGTTTGTTTGTTTGTTTTTTACATGGGCTGGGGCCGGGAATCGAACCGGGGTCCTCCGGCATGGCAGGCAAGCGCTCTTGCCCGCTGAGCCACCACGGCCCCCAAACTCTTTTTGATAGTTGAATTATGAGTAAACTTTAACCCAAATCATAATTTCCAAATTAACAGCCTGTGAATTAATGAGGTTTCTGCCAAGAGCCATTCAGTTTACACACATAATAATTGAAGTCAAGTCACACATTATAACTTAAAATCAGCCACATTCACTTTGAAAATGCACTAAAAAAAGAATATATACACAATTCCATTGAATGACTAACTACTGTCTCAAGCAAAAAAGCTATGTTGTTGTAAAATACTATAGACTATGCTTATAAAAATAACTGTTTATTGGTCCTACGTGCCATTGTTTCTCCTTTGGATAGAATAAATCGGAGGAACTAACTAATGAGTTTTGTACAGGCTGAATGTGCATAAACTTTCTTGAACTCTAGTTTTACCTATGCCTCACAGCTTCTTATAATTCTTGTTTACTTTCAGCAAAATGTGCTTCTTTGCTTCAAAATAAACAGGCTATAAAAAAATCTCATAAGTCATCTTGGGATTTAGAAAGCTCTTACCAAACAAAAATCTTAATGTGTTCGGTGTCCACCTTTAAATGTAAGGGTAAAAGTGGTTGGCCAGTTGCACTTGAGGTTTTGTGGGAGCCAAGACCTTCGGAAAGGCACTTGAGATGCTTTTCAATATCCTCAGATTCAACCAGGTTTTCTAGTTCTGAGTGAGCTCTTTGAAATTATAAATGATGTGTGCATGTAGCTTGAAATGTTCCTGTGTAGATTGTACAAGCCTAAGTAAAGACTAAGGCCATGCAGCATGTTAGGTAATCAAGATATTTTTTTTCCTTTTTATAAAGACATCAACATATCTCCAAGATGAAAGAGCTTAGTCTTGAATGTTAGAAGCATAACAAAATTATAACCCCTAGCATATGTGTGGAGAACAGTATAAATTTCATGTAGGTGAGACAGATCACTGGTTTGGACAATTTTTGTGAGGCTCCACATCATCTACATTTTTCTCATTTGAAGAAGGAACATGGAGAAAGTTTTCTGTTTGCCCAGAGTCCAGTCACCCCCTAAGTCTTTGATTATGAATAGATATGACAGATTTTTCCCTCAATTTTGTCAGAGTTCATACTAGCCAAGATTTCAAAGCCCCTATTGCTTCAAGGATTTTACTCTTTGTGTAGACATAGCTACTTCAGAAAATAAATAGGCAACAGATAGTATACTTATAAGGTATTGAGACAAATTTTGGTAAATGACTTGTGAAATTGATCATATTTTTATGGCTACTCTTAGTATGTCCTTGAATTGGAGGACAGAGATGTCCAGTATAGACAGTCAGTAATTTTTTTAAATGGTCATTGGAACTTTTATATTGTTCACAATCAAGAGGGTGGTTTCTTCACTGCTAGGAAAGGGAAAATGTTAATTACATTTCCTAGCTTTAAGATGAGACCATTTATTTAAATGAAATGTTTAATATGTTGGTACTTTGCAATTGTTTTGGCTCTGTAAACTTTGCTTGCAAGATAATATTTGGTTTGGAGTGGAATCATTTAAAGAACACACTTTAAAAAACCTCTTTAAATGTGATATGGCATGGTACATATTTAATCTGGTAAGCCCCACGTAAACCAAGGAATCCCAGCTTTCCAGGCAGGAGAGCAATGTGTGAACTCTGCCTCGTAATCATAGGCAAGTTAAGGGGTGAGACCTAGAAACATTTACTCAGTCCGTGTGATCCAAGATGGTCCAGCCTTTTTTTTCTCTTGCTAAAAGTTGGTCTGCTTGATAGCTTTCAGGCTAGAAAATCTTACCTAAGTAGAGAATTGTGATATGCATTTTCTTCCATAATGGGAATTAAACTGTAAGATTAGATATTCTCCTCTTCAAGAGAATCTGTTTTTTTTTTTTTTTGGATGGGCTAAGTGGAAATATCTCTTTTTAAAGCTCCTTTATTAAATTCTTTGAGCTTCAAACACTTCAGAAAAGAGAAAATATATTTTGAGTTGCTAGAGAGATGAGATGTTTTCATATTAAATGTTTCTAGGTAACTTCTTTAGATAACTATGTGAATCTGGTTATGCCGAGATAAAAAGGCTACCTCAAATCTCAATGGCTTAAAACAAAAAAAGGTTTATTCCCTGCCCCATTGAGGGTTGACTGGCCACTATTGCCATCAACTTCACTCTTGAGCCCAGATTGGACTTGGAGGTCATCAAGGCACAGGGAAGGAAGAAAGTGGTGATGGAAGCTCTGGTTCATCCACTCAGATTCCAAGTCCCAAATTCACACATTAAGTAGAGTTGGTGCCCAGAAAGGGAAAGCCAGACTATTTCTGAAAAGACTTCATGTACATCACACTCTTTTCTATGGTTACAATTTGTACAAGTCAATTTAATTTTCACTAAAGTCTTCATTCATTTGTCTATCTCTGTAGAATGTGTTTCTATTAGAGGTGACCGATTTGGGACCCTTAGAAGACATGCATTATTCCCTCCTTATCACAAGTGAGGTTCAATTTTAAAGAATAATGACAGTAAATGTTAGCTGGGAGTAGGGATTTGACAATGTTTATGTGACACTATTTCTCAGAGTTACAAACCAGAATGTTCAAATCGTTAGCATCAAAGAGCTTTAAAATTGGCATGACTTTCTTATACATGAATCTTCTGGCTAGTTTTCTTTGCCCTGTGTGGTAGTTAGGTTCAGGTGTCAACTTGGCCAGATGATGGTGCCTAGTTCTGTTGCTGTGTACGTGAATCATCAGCATATGAAATTCATCTATGGCTGATGACATCTGCAGTCCACTAAGGGGAGTGACCTCCACAATGAGAGTGATATTCAGTTTAATTAGCTGGAGGCTTAAAAGAGAGAGCTCAACACAGCACAGCCCAAGAGCTCAGCATACCTCATCTCAGCACTTCCACTCAGTTCAGACATTTGGAGATGCAGAAAGGAATCACCCTGGGAAAATCTTTTGGAATCCAGAAGCTGGGAGAGAAGACCAGCAGACATCACCCTGTACCTTCCTGTGGAAGAGACAACCTCAGGTGAAAGTTAGCTGCCTTTCCTCTGAAGAACTATAAATTTTTAACAAAATAAATCTCCTTTTATTAAAAGCAAATTCATCTCTGGTATGTTACATTCTGGCAGCTTTGACAGACTAAAACACCCTGTAAAAGGTAAGCAAATATGAGACCCTAGATTGAGTGAGGAAGCTTAGATATTGATTCTAAGGAAAAGCATTTGCAGTGACTCTGTCCTCCAAGGGCTAGTGAGTCTTGGTTTTGCTTATTTTTAATCTCATAGTTTGCATTTTTTTGAAATGTGAATTATCAATAAATGCCTTACAGTTTTAAACTAAAAATGTAATTATGGCTTATTCACAGATAATAAAGTAACTGATAAGAGAAAGCCATTTTAATAATGGGAGAAGTTTCCACTTCATTTAGGTCCTTAACAGTTTGGTAGAGCACACTTGTCTACAGGCAATTTTAGTGTTTCTGTGATGAAATGTGCTTTGTCATGTAGGTTAAAATGAAAGTAATAATAATGACAATTATTTTAATGTAAGGAAGTATTACTCTAGTGTTCATGAATTTTTTTATGATTAAACATTACTATAGAGAATATTTATATTTAATTTCCTTTAAATAATTTTTTGAAAGTTTAATTAAATCTTTATGTTAGCTCCTGAGTTTTATCTCTTTGTTTGCCTTCACTTGATGGTTTTCTTTTTGCTTACCTGTCAATTAAATTAAATCTAGATTTTTCAAATAAAATGTCATATTCATTAGTGGGTTAAATGCTTATTTTAATGGGTAGTTGCAAGTATATTTTTCTAAACAATAGGATATATAATATGAGGGTGTATTGCATGCAATAAAGTGTATTGTTTAATAAAACTTTTATTATAGTTACTCATATATAGGTCTGTGTGTGTATATAATTGTGTGTCTAGGTTGTGATATGAGACACTGTTGAGAAGTTTGAACAAATGGACTTAAAGCTTATCTTGTGCACAAGGAGATTCAAATTCTAATCAGAATGTTCAATTCAAACTTGGGTCAGAAAATAGGTTGGTAAAAGAAAACACCTTTTTTTCATGATGTATTAAAATATCTGATTATAAATTAGAAGGAAAGTATAAAAGAAAAATCACAGTGTGATTATATATATAATTCTAGCAAATTTCTGTAGCAGAGAACAGTTAACATATCCTTCAAACAAGTTTCTGCTTGCATATGTATTCTGAAATCCAATTAAAATTGTTTACCTTGATCGGAAGCAGACAGATTATAGTGTAACTTAGGTTGGCTTCAGATTCAAACACTGAAACAAAGTATGCCATCATTTAATATAATTAAGATAAGTTATTTCTGAGATTATATAACTATTAAAGTCCAAGTCAGGAGGGAGTAAACCATGCAGTGTACTCCAGGTTCAACTTCAGTTCAGAGGTGGCTGTGTGTTTCTCTGTTTAATGGAGCTTCTGTTCAAAGAAAATCTGCAGTTGTGCTTGAGTTCGGAAGAATTTTTCTCAAATGCAAATTATTCTTTTACACTTCTGGCAGAAAATAGATGGTACACTCAAAAGGGATGATTGAGGAGAGTTCAATGAAGGGGATATTTGTAGGATGTGGGAAGGGTACAGTCAACTGATAAGGATGAAGCACTCCAAGATTAGCAATGAGGAGCTTTACCTCTCCAGGCAGAAGAAGGGGCAGGGAGAAGAGCAGGTTATTAGACTGGAGAGAGTTTTAGCCATAGGAGAGTTCTTCCTGGCAGGAGCAGTGGTTCTAGGTAAAATATCACACCCTTTGCAAACCACCACCTAGGAGGGAGGGAGCCAGAGAATAAATTCCCCAATATTGCTTGTCTCCTGTTTATTTGCCTCCCACTAATGCTTTGCACAGGTCAAACCATTCAGACACCAGAGGGCAAAGAAGCCCAAATGTCGCACTCCACAGAGGGCCATGTAGACCAGTACAGAGAGGCTCAGAGCAGGATGGAGAAGGGCAGGGTGGACATGAAGGGCCAAAAGGGGACTATCCAACAGAGCTCTCTGTATGTGAAATTTTGGCATGGGCAGATTTATGACCTTAAAACTCTTCATTATCTTCAACTGTGGGGATATCTGTTCTGTTTGATGGAAATTACTGTTAACTTCTATTGAGGATAACTAAATAAAAAAAGAAGGCAGGATTTCGATTAGGAAAGGGGGTTGTGAAGGTCATTTCATGTGTCAACTTTGTGAGATTATAATACCCAGTTATTTAATCAAACACTGATCAAAGTGAGTGTTTTGTAATGGGGTTAAAATCTATAATTAGTTGTCTTGGAGTAAAGGAAATTATTCTTCATAGTGCTGGTGGGTTTTATGCAATCAATTGATGACCTTAAGAGGAAAAATTCATGTTTCCTACAGAAGAAATTCTACTTCAAGGCTGCAACATCAGATTCTGAGTTTCCAGCCTGCTGGTCTACCCTATTGATTCACTCTTGCTGACCCCCACAACTATGGGAGTCGATTCCTTAAAATAAATCTTTTATAAATATAAATATAGGTACAGATATAGTGATATAAAGATATGCATATAAATATGCAAAAATAATTATAAATACTAAGGGAGCTGAAGAAAGGTGAGCGATGGCCTTTGTACTGTGACCGGAAGACTTTGCTGGAGAAAGCCCAAGGGGCTTGTGTTTTCCAGTGAAGCCATCCTAGGAGGCAGGCTGAGAGCTGTAGCCCAGGAGAGGGAGCTGAAGCTAGAATAAGAGGACCTATGTCAGATGCTCTGAGTTCTGGTAGTCATCCTAATGATATGGGCACTGCGGAGAGAGGTTAAGAAAAATCTACTCAACAATACTTTGTGGGCTAACTGACATCATTCAATTGTTTCTCCATCTCTAGTATGTAAGTTCCCTCTTAGAAATGAAAATGGGACACACAAAGCTCCCTTGACAGTTCAGAGTCATGGAATTAGAAAGTCTTCATCATTGTGCGGACAAAGCAAAGAAAAATGATGCTTTGGCAGTCATGTTACTACAATAAAGTCAGGCAAATTTGCTATCAGTATTTGAAAGTATAGCAGAGGGTATGTCCTCTAATTTTTAAAAAGCAGAAACCAGTTATTATTATTTATTAATAAGTTATTCATTATATGGTATTATATTAAAATGTATTAAACTGTATCAACTATTAGTAGGTTATGTGGACAGAACACTGAATAATTTCTTATTGTTTAATTTTAGTGATTACAAAGTAATTTAATAAATGATTTGAAGGAATTTGTTCATTCCTTCATTCCTCTAACTGTAATCCTACATAAGCTGTTCTATTTCTCAAACCTGAATAATTCAACATGGGAGTTTCAAATGTTTTATGATGTAAGGGTGTCTACTTTGAGACTTTAAATGAATATTTATCCCAAATAGTGGACACAAAAGCAGATGCATTTTAAAAAATTTTATTAATTTTAAAATTTTCTTTAAAAATATGACAAGAAAGAAACACATTCTTAACATATGGTCATTCCGTTCTACATATATAATCAGTCACAATATCATCACATAGTTGCATAATCATCATCATGATCATTTCTTAGAACATTTGCATCAATTCAGAAAAAGAAATAAAAAGACAACGGAAAAAAATTCATACATACCGTACTCCTTACCCCTCCCTTTCATTGATCACTAGCATTTCAATCTAAGTTTATTTTAACATTTGTTCCCCTATTATTTATTTTTATTCCATATGTTTTACTCGTCTGTTGATAGGTAGATAAAAGCATCAGACATAAGGTTTTCACAATCACACAGTCACATTGTGAAAGCTATATCATTATACAATCATCTTCAGTGAACATGGCTACTGGAACACAGCTCTACATTTTCAGGCAGTTCCCTCCAGCCTCTCCATTACATTTTTTTCCCCCGATGCATATGGCTTTATTGTTTTACCTCTCCATTACATTTTGACTAACAAGGTGATAGCTATTTAATGCGTAAGAATAACCTCCAGGATAAACCTCTTGACTCTGTTTGGGATCTCTCAGCCATTGACACTTTATTTTGTCTCATTTCGCTCTCCCCCCTTTTGGTCGAGAAGGAGCAGATGCATTTTAATTAATTTTACTAATTGCATTCCTCTTTATGTGAAATGTTATACTGGCATATTTATGTTATGACATCTGAGAAGTGATGCACTTTGCTTTTCCTGATGGTTTGATACAATTCATTCTTTTTTTTTTTTTAAAGGAGAACTTTTATTTTTATGTACAGAAGGTCAACATTTAACCCAGTTTAGTGGCAAGTTCTTTAGCTTTTCCCTTCTCCATCTTGGCAATGTGAGCCACAGATTTTGGACCCAAGACATTGCCTCTCCAGTAACAGTGGATCTCATCATGTCTGTCATTGTAATTGGTTCTAATAGCTTCCACCAGCTTAGTTAGTGCTCCTTTGTCTTCTAAGTTGGCCTGTGTGAAGGCAACGGTGGTACAGGTCTTCCTGTGGATGAGGCGTCCCAGCCTGGCCTTCCCCTTGATGATGCAGTAGGGGACCCCCACTTTGTGACACAAGGCAGGCAGGAAGACAACCAGCTGGAAGACAGCATATACAATTCATTCTTAAGCAAAAACTAATTTGTATGAATGGGCTCTGGAAGACTTTCATCTTGACTCGAATATGTTATGCTATAACATGTAGAAGTTGCTATTCTTGTGGATGTGGATTCTGAAAAGACAAAATATAAGGTAGGTATCTAAGGACTTTCCAAATTTCACAGTTTGCACAGTTCTTAAAAATTAATCATGTGTCTCCCTCTTTGTCTCTTACATAGCATTCCCAAAAGAATGGATCGGAGGCAAAAGTACTGTTTCAGTTTGCTAAAGTTGCCTAAATGTGATATACCAGAAGTAGAGTGGCTTTCAAAATGGGGATTTATTACCTTACAAATATACAGTTCTAAGGCCATAAAAGTGTCCAATTTAAGGCATCAACAGGATAATACCTTCTCTGAAGAAAGACTGCCAGCATCTGGGACACCTCTGTCACATGGAAAAACACATGGCTGGTGTCTGCTGGTCCTTCACTCCCAGGTTTCATTGCTTTCAGCTTCTGGTTCCAGTAGTTTCCTGTTTGGGTCTTGTGGGTCCTCTCTTAGCTTCTCTGGGCTTTTCTCTCTGAGCTGTCTCTGCTTTTTATGTCCTTCATCTTTTCAAAAAGCACTCCAGTAAAAGGATTAAGACCCACCTTGAATGGATTGGTTCACATCTCAGTTGAAATAACCTAACCAAAAGGTCCCACCCAGTATAGGTCTTCACCCTTAGGAATGGATTAAAGGAATATGGCCTTGTCTGGGTTACATAGCTTCAAACCAGCACAAGTGGGTATTTTTGCTGTTGGAACTTACATTCTTATGTTTCATTCCCATTCATTCACCTTCAGATTCATTTAACTTACATAGGTGACTCCCTTGTATGTTTATTGAACACCTAGCAGGTGCAAATCTCTGTGGCAGGTAGATGGAAAATGAGTAAGTCACAGTTCCTGCCTACAGTCCTGCTACCAAAATTGTCTTTGAAATAAAAAGTGATGCATCTAGCTCCAAACTTGAAAAATTCTTTGTGGTGCCACATTACCCATGGTATAAAATCTTCACACATTTTCTTACTATTCGAGTTTCTTTTCATTCTGGCCCTAACTAGGTGCTTTGAATTATAAATATGTATTTTATGCCCCCTCCCACCACACTCACCATGTCTTGATCACCGTATTTTAATACATATTTTCTCTAGTTCTGATATAAAAATTTAATCACTCTATATTATTTCATTATACATAGTTATTGAAGTACAGAGATGGATTAATTAAGTGCCATGTTATTGCCCCTAAGTCATTTTATGGTAATAAGTTCCTGTGTATGAGCATTTGTGAGCAGGGATTTTTGTCTTATACCCTCAGATCCTGGTCCATAATAAATGCTTCCCCCAAAAAGTTCAGCTGTAAGAATAAAAACTTAGGAGAGATAAAGGGAATGCTCACATAATTATTCTACAAATCAACGTGTTATATATGTGCCACTAAATGGCATGAGTCAAACACAGCACAGCATCTCAGATTCGGGGACTGAGATTTTTTTTTTTTTTTTTAAAGGAAAGACAGAGAGAAGGAAGGAAGGATAGAAGGAAGGAAGAGAGGAAGAAAGGGAAACATCTTTTAAACATTTTCTTGTTTTATTGTATTTTGTTTCTCCGTTTTCGTTACATGGGCTGGGGCCGGGAATCGAACCGAGGTCCTCCGTCATAGCAGGCAAGCACTTTGCCCGCTGAGCCACCGCGGCCCGCCCCAAGGGACTGAGATTTTTAGAATGGAGGACTGAAGAAAAACTTAAATGAACAGAGATGAGATGTTTTTTTTTAACCATCCAGACTTTGTTAGATGACGGCGGGCAAAAGGTGCTTTCTTGGACCTCCACTTTCAGTTTCTTCTCACCTGCAAAATCCTAATGCAGAGAAGGGAAGGTATGTTTACTGTCTCATGCCAGCTCTGAAGCAAGGTAGTGGCTGCTGGAAGCTTGGTGTTGAGCTGTATGCTAAGGCCCAGTTTGGGCCAATCAGAAGTGCCTTCTTGAAAAAGTTCTGAGTAATTGCCACAAACTGGGTCACAGTTATGACACAGGATGGAGAAGCTCTTACAAGCAGTAGAAGTAGCCTTTGGATTCCATTTCATCATATAAGCAGTAGTAGAGAAGTTCTGAAGGGAAATGGCTCCCCTTGTGATCCTTCGATTATATTCTCAACAATTTATTTCTTCATGTTAAGGTTTTCCTACCTTTAAGATGAACTCTGAAGGCCAAGCTACCCCACCTGTGAGTTCCAGGGACCAAGGTACCTGTGACGGTTAGGTTCTGGTGTCAACTTGGCCAAATGATTATGCCCAGTTGTCTGGGCCAGTACTTGCCTGACCATTGCTACAAGGATACTTCATGGCTGGTTGGTAAACCAGAAAGCTGGTGTATTAAGTCATCAGTCAGTTGATTGCTTCTGTGGCTGATTACATCTGTGATCAACTAAGGTGTGTCTCCTATAAGGAGATATTACAATCAGTTGAAGGCTTTTAAGGAAGAGGAGAGACTCTTTCACTGCTTCTTCAGCCAGCGAGCCTCTCCTGTGGAGTTCATCCAGACCTTCATCAGAGCTGCCAGCTTCACAACCTGCCTTACAGATTTCGGATTCTTCCATTCCCAGGGTTGTGTGAAACACCTTTATAAATCTCATATTTACGGATCTCTCCTGTTGGTTCTGTTTCTCTAGAGAACCCTGACTAACACAGCTTGGTATCAGGAGTGGTTCTTGAGAAATAGAATCTTACAAGTGGGTTTTTACAATTGGTTTTCTACTCTGAGGCACTTAATGGCTCTGTTTCTAGTAATCAAGATCATACAGACAGTCCATGGTTTGAACTGGCAAAAGAGATACTCAAAATATCACCATGAAAAATCTGCTCATTGTGTGCTTATACGAGGCAAGGCTCTGAATGATAATGTTTTTGACACTTTTATGTAGTTTTGTGGAATTAAGAGGCATAATCATGTTGGCTGGCCATTGTTAGAGACGCTGGATACAGTGATGAGGGAAAGGGATGAGCTGAAGGCTTCAAATTCTAAACTTCACCACATGAATGATGTAAAAGTTTCCATTTTTGCCCTGAAAAAAAAATCTTATTTCCTGTGGTCACAGACTTGAGATCTCTGAAATCCAGACACAAAGCCTCATTGTGCATGTAGCAGATTTACAAAATAAACTAAAATCTCAAACTGTCAGTGTGTCTGCTCTTAAAGTAAGGGCTTTGATCAGAAAAGAATAGGATCCTGAAATGTGGGGTGGTGATATATGGCTTGATAATGATGGCAATGGGGAGACAGGATCTCTGGAATCTGCTGAGCCTTTGATAGATAGATCTGTAATGGACTGCCTCAAGGAAAGAACTTCAGACCTCCAGTCTCCTTAGAGGAGTCTGCCATCCAAACCTCCACCTAACGAGATTAACCCTGCTAACCCTGTATAGACCTCCCCTGGGGAAAAAGCCCTCACTCCTCTGTCTGGAAACACTAATCCTATTTCACCAGGTGAAACTGCAGTGGAATGCCCTGAGGTAAATGGCTTGAAGGACACCTCTTTTTCTTTTCATGACCCACCCCCACCACACCTCTTTTCTTCAAGATGTATAACCAGACTGAAATCCCAACAGGCCCAAAAGGTGAGATACAAAGTATGACCCATGAGGAGGTACACTATACTCCAAAAGAATTGCATGAGTTTTCTAAACTATATAGACAAAAATCAAAGGAATGTGTGTGGGAATGGATTTTAAGAGTTAGGGATAATGGTGAAAGGAATATAAAGTTGGATCAAGCTGAATTTATTGATATGGGCCTACTAAGCAGAGATTCTGCATTCAGTGCTGTAGATTGAGGGGTTAGAAAGAGCATTAGCAGTTTGTTTGGATGATTGACTGAAACATGGATCCAAAGGTAGCTGACATTACCTGAGGTTGAAATGCTAGAATTGCCCTGGTACAATGTAGATGAGGGGATCCAGAGGTTTAGAGAGATGGGAATGCTAGAGTGGATTTATCATGGAAGATCTGCTCACACACTCCAGGAATGTCCAGAAGACATAGCTTTCAACAGAACCTTGAGAAAGAAATTCATAAGACTAGCTTCATCATCCCTAAAGAGTTCTGTAGTCTCCCTTCTCTGAAGTTCAGGTATTACTGTGGGAATTATTGTCATTGAGCTGGAATCCTTAAACACAATGGGGATTATTGGATCCTGAGTTAGCAGAAGTCAAATGGTGACAATTACCATAGACAAGGAGGGTGTGGCCACCTAATGGACAGCAGACTCAAAGCAGTAGCCAAAATAATCTGACTCACAGAGACTTGTGGCACTGGGTAGTAGATCATGGGGTACCTAGAAGTAACATAGATGGGCAGTCTAGTAAATTCTTGTTTGAATTGTATAAGCAGAAAAATTCTAGGTCAAGTGTACAGAAGTCTAACTTGAATTACAAAAACAGAGAACCACAGCCCCTTAATCAATTCCCAGACTTGAGATAGTTTACAGACTAAGATTCCCTTGAATGAGGGGAGGGTTGGGTATCTTTGGGGAAGGACTCTTTTACATTGCCCAAAATTTGCACTGTTAACCTTCCTTCCAGCCTTCCCCAAGAAGACCTATGGCCTTTTACCAGGGTGGCTGTGCACTGGGGAAAGGAAATGATCAGATATTTCTGGGATTATTAGACACTGGCTCAGAAGTGACACTAATTCCAGGAAACCCAATAAATCACTCTGGTTTACCAGTCAGAGTAGGGGCTTATGGAGGTCGGGGTAATGGATGTTGTTTTAACTCAGGTCTGTCTCATAGTGAGTCCAGTGGGTCCAGGTCATTTACCCATTTGACTATCAAATAGAAATAGGATGCAACTACACAATGGAGATAAAGAAGAGTTTTCCTGGATACAGGAGATCCCCTAGGGCATCTCTTAGTACTACTATGCCCTGTGATTAAAATCAATGGAAAACTGCAACAACCCAATCCAGGCAGGACTTCCAATGGCCCAGAAACTTCAGGAATGAAGGTCTGGGTCACCCCACCTGGCAAAGTATTATGGCCATGTGAATTGCTTGCTGAGGGTAAAGGGGAGAAGGAATGGGTAGTAGAAGAAGGTAGTGATAAATATGAACAATGACTATGTGACTGGTTACAGAAATGAGGACTGTGATTGTATGAATATTTCCTCCCTGTTTTGTTATGAGTATGTTTGCATTTGTACATAAGTAAATATCTTCTCTTCCTCTTATCATATGACATAATTTGTATTGTTCATGTTACAGTATTTAAGTGGGGGATATGAAGTTAAAGAATGAATGTTACCTAAGGCCTTGCACCCTATTCTGGAGAGATGTAGTGTGTTTCTGGTTGTAAGCAGGACAGTTGAGTATTGTTCTAGTATTGTCTAGTATTGTGCTCTATTATTAAGCACGGCTCAAGGTTGTGAGTATAGTTGCCAGTTTGACAAGGGGTGGACTGTGATGGTTAGGTTCTGGTGTCAACTTGGCCAAATGATTATGCCCAGTTGGCTGGGTGAGGCTAACACTGGCTTGACCATTGCTGAAAGGATATTTCCTCATGGGTTGATAAACTGGAAGGCTGGTGTATTAAGTCATCAATCAGTTGATTGCATCTGTGACTGATTATATTTTGATCAACTAAGGCAAGTGTCCCACAAGGAGATATTCAAATCAGTTGAAGGCTTTTAAGTAAGAAGAGAGAAGAGAGACTCTTTCACTGCTTCTTCAGCCAGCAAGCCTCTCCTGTGGAGTTCATCCAGACACTTCATTGGAGTCATCAGCTTCACAGCCTGTCCTATGAATTTTGGATTTTACCAGAGTTGTGTGAGGCACCTTTATAAATCTCATATTTACAGACCTTTCCTTTTGGTTCTGTTTCTCTAGAGAACCCTTACTAACACAGTACCCTACTAGGGTTTCCTAGGTCAGATGATAATTCCTAGGGTGTGCTGTGTATACTTTGGTATATCTCATAGTTTTGAATTAAGCTATAATGTATAATAATAGGTATTTACAGCAATGCTTCGATTCTGAACTCCAGTGATGGATTGGAGATAAAACAGTGGTGTTTCATCAAAATGGCTTGACAGAGGTCTGGGGAGAAGAGCAAGGCAGTCTGCCATCACCATGGTCTGTGCTGCCTGCTTGGCTGGAAGCCTGCCATGTCCCTACCAACGTCAAGACACATTGTGAGTCCAGACTGTCATAATATTTATTCACAACAGCTGGCATGTGACAGAGCAGGGTCTGTGCCTTCATTCAAATTAGATCCATGACTTGGCTTATTTGAACTGGTTCAGATGGAGAAAAAGCTTTCCACAAAATGACATCTGGGAAGAGATGTACTTGTTTTTCAAAAATTAATGGCATCATAAATTCATGAGTTTCTAGGATGACTGCAAATGTCTGAATGGGAAATAATACAAAGAGAGAAAATGGAAAAGTGTAATGGGTTGGAAGAACATAGAACTCTGGTGGCTCAGGTGTTTTCTACTGAAACCTGAATTAACTAAAGATTTTCCTGGTGTAGCTGGGGAGAGGAAGGTGTGGTATAATGAATTGAATGCCAGACTGTCATTTTTAACTCCTCTGAATCTTTCCTCTGACCACGGCTATCAGTGAGATGGTTGAGCTTTGAAAAGTAGCTGGATGGATAGTGAAGGCAGGAAGGTAAAAGTGGCTTACAGCACAGTGCTGACTGCAGAAGCAGTATCATTGGTCAATGTGCTCCACTGAGAAAATGCTTGAGGATGTACCTGTGAGTGTCGATGCAAGGCTGCAGATCCCTGCCATGTCCTAAAGCCAAAGTTGTCTTCTCTGTCCCTGCTTAGCCTTATTGTGTCACACAGTTGCTTTGTATACCAGATTGGGAGGGAGAGCAGGTTATGGGAAGAGCCAGAGTCTTTTGGGATATATCCCATGCTCCAAGGCTCCTTTTAATTCTTCTTCAATGAGTACTTTTAGGAGAATAGTTTTGTGATGCTAATTGACGCACTTTTCTTTAACATTTTGTTTTATACCTGACTCTCCCCTAATACATTCATAGACCTCCATTCCATAGGAGACAGACTCATTAAAACATAAAGGCAAGGGGGAAAACATTAATAGTTGCAAAAATAGGCCATTTCAGAGGCAATTATTGTAAATGGTAAAGGTAAAACTTGCCCTTTTAAAGGGGATAGTAACTGTTTTGTTTGTTTTTGTTTTGTTTATAGAAAATAAAGCAGGATTTTAGCCTTTTTTGTGCCTTGGACCCCTTTAGCAATCTGGGGAAGCCCCTGGACTACCTCTCAGAATAATGCTTTTAAAAGCATAAATACAATTCATCCATATGAGGAAAACTACTTTGCTTGACATACAGTGTTTTGGTTTGTTAATGCTGCCAGAATGCAATATGCCAGAGATGGGTTGGATTTACAAAGGGAATTTATTAAGTTGCAAATTTAAAGCTCTAAGGCTGTAAAAATATCCAAACTAAGGCATCCAGAGAAAGATACCTTGACTCAAAAAAGGCTGATGGGTCCAGAACACCTCTGTCAGTTGGTGTTCTAGTTTGCTAGCTGTTGGAATGCAATATACCAGAAATGGAATGGCTTTTAATAAAGGGAAATTTAATGAGTTGCTAGTTTACAGTTCTAAGGCCGAGAAAATGTCCCAATTAAAACAAGTCTAAAGAAATGTCCAATCAAAGGCATCCAGGGAAAGATACCTTGGTTCAAGAAGGCCGATGAAGTTCAGGGTTTCTCTCTCAAGTGAGAAGGCACATGGTGAACACAGTCAGGGCTTCTCTCTCAGCTGGAAGGGCACATGGCGAACACTGCGTCATCTGCTAGCTTTCTCTCCTGGCTTCTGGTTTCATGAAGCTCCCCGGGGGGCATTTTCCTTTTTCATCTCCAAAGGTCGCTGGCTGGTGGACTCTCTGTGCTTCGTGGTGCTGCAGCATTCTCTGCTCTCTCTGAATCTCTCTGAATCTCCAAAATATTTCCTCTTTTATAGGACTCCAGTAAACCAATCAAGACCCACTCAAATGGGTGGAGACATGTCATCCCCTAATCCAGTTTAACAACCATTCTTGACTAAATTACATCAACCAGGGAGATGATCTCATTACAGTTTCAAACATACAGTATTGAATAGAGACTATTCTACCTTTAAGAAATGGGATTTATATTAAAACACGGCTTTTCTTAGGGGGCATACTTCCTTTCAAACCAGCACAGTTGGGAAGGCATGTGGCTGGCATCTGTTGGAGTCTTTGGCTTCTAGTTTCAAACAATTTCACTGGGGCATTTATTTTCTGCATCTCCAGTGTCTGGGTCTCATGTTGGCTCTCAGCTTTCTCCAAAAAGTTTCTCCTTTTAAAGGACTCCAGTAAACTAATCAAGGCCCACTTTGAGTGGGCAGAGTCACTTCTCCATTTAATCAAAAGACCACACTCATTACTGGGTGTGTCACATCTACACAGAAACAATCAATCAAAGTTTCCCGTACTAAATAGACCTGGACCTACAAGATTGGATCAGGATTAAAACATGGCTTTTCTGGGGAATATAATAGCTTCAGATTGGTATTTCAATTATCAAAATAGTAAGGAATGCCAAAAACGTATCATAATGCTTCTTTATCAATTAATTAAATAACAAGATCTAGGGATGTGTCTACTGATACAATTATTTCCAAGCCCTTATGAGCATTAATGTTATTTTGAGATATCTGCCATATCTGTAATGTGATATGACAATATATGTGATTTGTTTTGGTAACAATGTCACAATTCTGCTAATATTACTATGTTTTGTTGTCTGTCTTCATATTACAGGAAATGTTAAATTCAAGTAAGAGATTAGTGATGATAAAATTATATCCTTTTTCCCATTCAAATTCATAAAGTCCCTGAATTCCATGGGTCTGAAGACCCTGGGTTAATACCCTTGATCAAGGAGCAGGATGCAAAGCTAATTTATAGATAATACAAACTGGCTGAAGAGTTCAACCCCTGTGTCCTGAGGGAGGAGCACTGGGCTGGAAGAGGTGGATGACAGTGGTTAGTATTACCATCAGGAGCTTGCGCTGTCTTTGCTGAGTGAGTCCATCCTCAGGAGCTGTGTGGTAGGTACCCATCAGTATCTACAGATGATCCCTCAGTACATATAGTGGGTAGAATTGTGTCCCTTCCCACAAAATTCATGCTCACCTGGAACCTCTGAATGTGACCATATTTGGACATAGGGTCTTTGTAGATGCAATTATTTGTGGATCTCAAGATAAAATCATTCTTAATTTTGGGTGGACCCTAAATCCAATGGTTGGTGTCTGATAAGAAGATTAGAGGACACACAGAAGCATATAGGGGAGAAGCCCATGTGAAGATGAAAGTAGAAATTGGAGTGCTACATCTTCAAACCAAGGAGCGCCAAGAGTCGCAGGGAACCATGAGAAGCTAGAAAAGGCAAGGAAAGATTCTTCCCTAGGGCCTTCAGAGGAAGCATGGCCTTACCAACACCTTGAATTTGGATTCCCAACCTCCAGAACTGTGAGACAACACATTTCTTTTATTTTAATTACCCAGTTTGTGGTAATTCATTATGGCAGTCCTAGAAAAATAATATACCATATGACATGCAGAGCCTGTTTTGTGAGTTAAAGATCCAGGAACTCAGAAGCAAAACATGCCCAACATAAATACTATGCTATTCAGTGTTTACTGAACAATGAATTCTTGAGCATATATTAACTGCCACGTTTTGTGATGGATGATGGGGTTAAAATAGTGGGTGAGATACTCATGGTGCCTGCACTCATGGGGGTCACCTCCTCAATTTAAGAAGTGTGAGAAATGATAGGAATATCTATCTAGTTGTACACATAAGCTGGGTATACCCAAAGTGTAGGGATCAGGAAGAAATTCCTGGAAGAAGGAAGTGGTGGGTAGCAAAGGTGAAACAGTTCCTCCCAGAGGAAACAAGAATAGGAGAGAGAATGGCATCTTCTGGAAACCTGAGAATGGCTGGTGTTTAGAATGGCTGAGATAACATGGAGGAAGGATGGAAGGGTAAGGGATGAGGATCACTGGGGACCTTGACAGCTTGCACTGTTTCTTTTGAGAATAGTGGGAGCCACTGAAGTTTTTAAGGCCAGATTTGCATTTTAAGGAGATAGTTCTATCTGAGCTAAGGAAAATGGATTTGTGTGAGGTGAGGACAAAGGTAGTTGTGTGGATATATGCTAGAGATGGTGGTGGCATGGATGATAGTGGGGCATGGAGGGTGGTGGTTGTGTGATGGTGGTAATGGTGTGGATGATGGTGGTGATGTGAATGGTGGTGGCAGCATGGATAATGGTAGTGTGGATGGTGGTAGTGGTGTGGATGATGGCAGTGTGGATGATGGTGGTGTTGATGTGGATGATGGTGATGGACTGGATGATGGTGGTGGTGTGAATGATGGTGGTGGTGTGAATGATGGTAGTGTGAATGACGGTGGTGGTGTGGATGACCGTAATGGTGTGGATGATGGTGATGGTGTGAATGATGGTGGTGGTGTGAATGGCAGTGATGGTGTAGATGGCAGTGATGGTGAGGATGATGGTGGTGGTGTGAATGATGGTGGTGGTGTGAATGACGGTGGTGGTGTGGATGACGGTGGTGGTGTGGATGACCGTGATGGTGTGGATGATGGTGGTGGTGTGAATGGCAGTGATGGTGTAGATGGCAGTGATAGTGAGGATGATGGTGGTGGTGTGGATGATGGTGGTGGTGTGGATGGCGGTGATAGTGTGGATGATGGTGGTGGTGTGAATGATGGTGGTGGTATGAATGATGGTGGTGGTGTGGATAATGGTGATGGTGTGGATGGCGGTGATGGTGTGGATGATGATGGTGGTGTAGATGATGGCAGTGGTGGTGTGGATTGTGGTGATGGTGTGGATGGCAGTGATGGTGTGGATGATGGTGGTGGTGGTGTGGATGGCGGTGGTGGTGTGGATGACTGTGATGGTGTGAATGATGGTGATGTTGTGAATGATGGTGGTGGTGTGAATGGCAGTGATGGTGTAGATGGCAGTGATGGTGAGGATGATGGTGGTGGTATGGATGATGGTAGTGGTGTGGATGGTGGTGATAGTGTGGATGATGGTGGTGGTGTGAATGATAGTGGTGGTGTGAATGATGGTGGTGGTGTGGATGATGGTGGTGGTGTGAATGATGGTGGTGGTGTGAATGATGGTGGTGGTGTGGATGGCGGTGATGGTGTGGATGGCGGTGATGGTGTGGATGATGGTGGTGGTGGTGTGGATGGCGGTGGTGGTGTTGATGGCAATGGTGGTGTGGATGGTGGTGGTGGCATTTGAGATGAAGAACAGCAGACAGATTCAGAAAATATTTTGGAAGTAGAGTTTGTAGGGCTTGAGAGATGACTAGTTTTAAGGAATAAAAATGATGATAGAGTGAAAGCAAGCTTAGAGTTTTCTGGCCCAAGCCATTTACTGACAACACCTCAAAATATCCCCATTTTGGGAAAGAGTGGCAAGTGACAAGTCTAAAACTTTACTAAGAGGACTTGTCAAAGAAGTAGGAGAAAAATAAAGAAAAATAGAAGCCAAGGAACATTTACTGTAGAGAAAGAAGTGGTCAACATTGCTAAGGGTTGCTTAAACATCAAGTAAAGGAAAGTAAGTAAAGTAAACTTTAGCAGCAAAGGTCATCAGGGAAGTTGTCAATGATGGTTCTTTTAGAATGCTGGGAATGGTGCAAGACTCCAACAAATTAAGAAAATATGATGGGTCAGAAAATGGAGCAAAGTTTTGAAGACATTTGGCTGTGAAGGCAAAAGTATGATAATTGGAGAAGGATCTGTTCATTATGAATCTTTTATTCTAAGAAACAGAAAGCCTAAATCAAAGTGGCATAAATACAAATGAAATTTATGGTTCCAGGTGACTGAAATTAAGTGGTGACACCTTCTGAGACTGAAGAGGATGTGGTGACACCATGTTGGAGAAGAGGAGCTGCTAAAGTTGACAGGGAGGTGGGGGCACCAACCAAGGAAAAAGACAATGAGGCAGAGAGTGGAGGCAGGAGATCAGAGGTACAATTTATCAAGAAATGTACTCCTTTTGTTTCAAGGTACTTTTTGATAGTAAATTTTGACTGTTTTTTTGAAGAAATTCTTTAATTGTGGTAAATTTAAAGTATTACCATGCATCCTCATTGAGTTTACCACAGTATTTCACTTTCTTTTTGTATTCATTTTCTATTGCTTCATAACAAATTACCACATGCTTAGCAGCTTAAAGCAACATTTATCATCTCACAGTTTCTGAGGGTCAGGAATCTAGATGCAGGTTAGCTGGATCCTTTGCTCATGATCCTACCCAACTGGAATTTGAGTGTTGGCTGGGACTGTGGTTCTCACCTGGGACTCACAATTCCCTTTCAAGCTCACTTGTTATTGGCAGAATTCGGTTCTCTTTGGTTGTGGGACTGATGTCCCTGTTTGCTAGGTCTCAGCTGGTAACTGTGCTCAGCTCTAGAAGTCATCCTCAAGTTGTTGCCATGTGGCCCTTTTCCAACATCATGCTTAGATCTTCAAAGCCAACTGTAGACTTCCTCTTTTAAAGGATTTCCTGATTAGGTCAGACCCACCCAGTATAATTGCTCTTTTGAGGAACTCAAAGTCAGTGGACCAATGGACTTAAGCCTGGGAGTGAAATCCCATCATATACAAAAGTTCTGACAAAACTTAATAAGGAGTGATTATATAGGGGGTGGACATCAGGAGGCAGAAATCTTGGGTGTAACTTAGTATTTTAATTACCACACTCCTTTATAGTTTGGCTTTTACTTTTTTACTTTTATTTTTTCAAATAGCACATCTTCATAAATTACTTTATACTTTAAAGTGTTAAATTGAAATTTGGGTCCAATTTGTCACTCCCAAGTGGAAGTATCACACATTTTCATGCCATGGCCTCATGGCGGATGTTCAGTAATTCTCCACCCCTTGGTTTGGGGATTGGACATGTGTCTTGATTCGGCCAGTCCATTAGGTCAGGTCCTTTGGGAAGCAGATGGTAGGATGCAATTAGGATGCACATAAGATTTCTTTATCCTTCATGCCTGTGAAGGATAAAGCAATGGAGCCAGAGAAAGCAGGATGAGTTTTCAGACCTTGAGGCAGGTCTGACACATGTGCAGGAGAGAAGGAAGGAAGAAAATTGGTGTGGAGATGCAGACATCAGTGCAGCTCCAGAAAAGGTTAGGGCAGACCTATGGGGAGTCCTCAGGCCAAAGACACCCAATTAAAGAGACCTGGGTTTTGCAGAAATGGATCTTCTTTAGTACCCACCATAGGCAGTCAGTAGCTGGTAGCAGCTACAGGAAGTATGGCTTCAGCATGAATACGGGGCTGGATGCAGAGTAGCAGCAATTGGCACACTTAGTCAAGTAAGTTCCTGCAGCAGAATAACTGAAAGGTGCTTTCACATGCCCTCCTGGGCAGTGATATGTTACAAGAGGTGGTGTAGGCAGAGAAAATGTGCCTGCATAGCAGGCTTGCCACCTGATGCTGCCACCATTGCCATCCTTAGGTGGCCACTGTCCCTCCAGCTGGAGCTCCAGCTCATGACATGTGGAGCAGAGCCATCCTGCCAACCAGCTGAGTCCTGAGTGTATACCTCTGAGGTTTTGAGGACTTTTCTTACACAACAATAGCTGACTGATACAATGGCCTAATGCAAAATGCTACATATAGCCTTCTTTGACATCATAAACTAACCAATATCAGGTTTTAGGTTTTGAGGGTGAGAAGTAGAAATGAAATCCAGATTGAATCATAAAATCAGAAAGACACAGTATTTCTTATACAGATAAGTAAACTGGTGTTTAAAAAGGTTAGAGGAAAGGTTCCAGGTCACAGAGCAAATTAGAAACAAATGGAAAAATAAATCAGACTATTTCAGGTCTCCATATATATATATACCTCTGTTGTCAATAATGCAGATGGATACTGAGAGGTGACTTGTTTGTTATACGTAAAGTACATTTCAAATCTTTTGAATAATATTGGATCATAACTCTTCTTAATTAGAACCAGAAATAGGATAACTTTAAAATGGCACATCAGTGTTATTATACAGTCAAGTCTGATTTTAGAGTATTTTGACTTTTCCAGATAAGAAGTTTAGAAAGAATTAAAAGCAGAAAAGAGAAAATATGAATACATTGAAAAATATTTAGAATTATGAATATCCGATGTGGTAGTCCATGTGCTCTGCAGATGTGTTTTGTTTGGCAGAGAATTTTTTCAATTGAATTTGCATGCCTTTAGTAAGAGTGAGTATTCTCCAGTTCCCCCAAATCTAACCATGTTCTGTTGCTTTATACCTGGCTCACTTTACTCATATATTTTATTTCCCTGGCCCTTGAAGTCATTTGAGTTTGCAGTTCCTGATCCAGAATTATATGATGTGATGTTATTGTGTTTCCAGGACCTTGATCAGTGGGTGCTATGTTATAAGCCCTTGATTCATTAATTCAATTATATGATTATGCAAAAATATGTAGTGAGTGCCAACTTTGGCCAGGCACTGTTCTAGGCACTTGAACAAAACTAACAGATTCCTGCCCTCGTGGAGCATGCTTTAAGTTTAATAAGCGATGATGAATATGGATACATATAATACATTATGCAAAACATAAGTTGCATTTAACATAAATAAATGACAAAATAATTAATAAACATTTTATATGAGTAAATATATAAGTAAATTATATAGAATATTAGACAGTAATAAATAGTACAACAAAAGAGCACATCATGAGAAGTAAGGAATCGGTTTTGCAATTTTAAATTGAATGCTCATTTTTGTGGATCTCTTTGAGAGGATAACACTTGAGAAAAGACTTGAAATGAGGAAGAGATGTCTTTAAGTGATAAAATGAGTACAGGAATCATCCTTTAGAATTGAGACATGTTTTTATCTCAAATATCTCCCAAACAGAGTGACTTTCCTGTTCCTGGAAGAACAGAAGGGAAGTGATACCCACTGCTTACATTTTAAAGTTCAGTGTCCAATCTGGTTCTGAGTTTTTCTAATTATTTCAGGCACCATCATGGAAGCAGGGCTGCATCTGCCTTTTCTTGCACCTGGCTTGTCTTGGCATTCAGCAATTACACAGGCATTTACTTTTGTAGGGAGAAAGTGAGATGAAGGGCTTTCCTTCCAGAGGGGAGATTCTGCAGGTAGAAAGTGAGATGTGGGTATGAGAAAGGATCAATGAAACTATTGTATGAAGGGCACATTTTACCCTCATAGATGGCATCCCATGCAGTAGAGCTGGAACTGGGCCACAGGCAGAAAACAATTTATGTCAAAGGTGGCGGAGTAAAACATCGACAGTCCATTGACTTACAATCCCGGTCTTTGACGGGTGCAGCCAAGTCTAATTGAAGCCATCATTTCACAGCTGAGTTGGAACTTTCTCTGGAGCAGTGGAGGTATGCATTTTCAAAACAAACCCAATCCAGAATGTAGAATTTCAGGGCTTCAGAATTTGCTATATTTGGGGATAAAAAAAGTTTTCCCTTCAGACAGCTTTACTGTACTAAATGACTCCACGGATTTCAGTCAATAGCTGATCTAGCCTTCAATGCTGGATCCCAGTATTTGTACCCAGATCCTCTTAAGATTCAAAGGGGTGATTAAAATGTTTATGCTTCAGTGAAGGAGGCTATGAGAATGAGCGCCCTTTCAAAAATGTTGATTTTGGAGAAGCAATCCTAAGTAAAAGGCTTTTTTGTTTCTGTCACTTAGGATGAAATAGCACTGTCCAGCCCTCCCTAGCCTTAGGCTGAATTATTGCAAGGACTGTTTTGTGTGCATTTTCTCTACATTGTCAACACTCCAGCAAAGAATAAAGAAACCCTTGTCACGCCTCAGGAATTTCTGGGATGCAGCTCACATTTAACTTTTCCAGGCATGTTAATGGGCCTTGGGTAATATTTTGGTGATAGTTCTATCTAACAAATTGCTTTCTTTGAATCCAGCAGTGGGTGGAAAAGGAGAATGTGGAAATGCCAACTGGCGATGAGGAGCTATGCTGAACACTAAACTTGTTCTTAGGTCTCTTTTACAAATGACTTATGGCCCTCGTCCAGCCCTGCAAGGGAAGCTGAGAAAGAGTGACCCCATCCGGCTAAGCTCAGGAGCAATGAATGGAGAGGTTGAGGCTAATGTTTTAGTTTGGGTTTTCCCCAAAACAGACACTGAGGGAAGGATTCTAGTGCAAGTAGTTTATTGCGGAAGGAAGTAGAACCATGGATCATGGAAGGGGACCATTAAATACAGCCTGCCAGCATGGGTGACTGCAGCCTAACTTTCTGGAAAGTGGCATAAAACAGAGCTAATCTAGGGTTTTATCTTAGCACACTACAGGATTTTTGGAAATAGTCGATGATTAACTCAAGATTTCTTGGTCCGAAAAAATGGAACAATGAAATTGTCATTTACTGACATTGTAGAGAGCAGGAGGAAAGCAACTTTAGGAGAAACATTAGGAGCTTGGTTTTTAACAGGTAAAGACAGAGATGCTTATTGATGTGCAAATGGAGTTTAGGTAAGCAGGTAGAGATATTAATCAAGAGATCAACAGAGAGTTCTGGGCAAAAGAGATAGAAATTTGAAAGTTTTTGCATATAGGTGATATTTACTGGAAGAGAAGTCGAGGTACTCTAAGTAGATGGAAATGAGAAAAGAACGTTCTCAACTCTTTGAGGAGGACCCAGGGAGTGGCCTGAGAGCAGTGACATCAAATGAGTTTAGAGATCTGGAAGTCAAGTGCAGATGGTATTTTTGCAGGGAAAGGACTTAATGGCTAGATCAAAGAATGCAGATGGCAAAGGAAGAAAAAGACTGAGAACTGACTGTAGAATTTAACAGCATAGGATTCCTCAGTGATCCTGAGCAGAGCCCATTTTATGTGTATGGATAAGAAAGGCAGATATGATTTGATTCAAATGAGAACAGTAAGAGAGAGAAATTGATCATATTAAATACCAATAACTTTCTTGCTATAAAAGGAAAGGCAGAAATGGGGTGGAAGTTAGAAGAGGAAGGTGGGGTCAAGAGAGGATTGATATGGTGTAGGAAATAACAGTGTATTTGGTACTGATCTAGTAAAAGGGGACATGGATGATATGAAGGAGAGAGATGGCAGCTTAGATGGACTAATGTCCTTGAATACATGACAGAGTCTGGGATCTGGGGACAAGTGGAGCAGTTTGCATTATTTAGGAATATAGATGGTTCAGGCAGGAGAGAATTTAGTGATTGAAGGTAGAAATGAGGACAAGTGAGCAAAGGCAGTTGGCAGAAGCCTCAGGAAGTTCCCTTCTGATTCTTTCAAATTTCTCAGTAAAACAGGAAGCAAACTTTTGAGTTAAGAGTGAGCTGTACATTTGTGGTGAAAGAAAGAAGGTTTGACTTAATGGTCAAAAAAAGTGGGAGAGGGGGTGGACTAAGGATGAATTGCAGTATTCCTAGGAGCATTAAGGGCCCACTTGAGATTAATGATTATTACCATGACTGTTAGTTATCAGTAAAAATCCATTTTCCCTGTGGTGGTTTAAAATTGTGTATACCCCCAGAAAGGCATGTTCTTAAAATGAATCCATTCCTGTGGATGTGGACCCAGTGTAAATAGGATCTTTTGATGAGTCTACTCCAATTAAGGTGTGACCCACCTCATTCAGGGTGGGTCTTAATCCTCTTAGTGGAGTCCTTTATAAATGGCATGATAATGAATATATATATATATATATATATATATATATATATATATATATAGAGAGAGAGAGAGAGAGAGAGAGAGAGAGAGAGAGAGAGACGAAAACCACAGAAGAAAGAAGCTGAAAGCAATAAAATCTAGAAGAGAAGGGAGAGACAAGCAGACACTTCCATGTGCCTTGCCACATGGCAGAGGAGACCAGGATCCCTGGCAGCTGGTCTTCAGGAAGAAAACATCATCTTGAGCCCATCTTTTCATGGGCTCAAAACTGTAAGCTTGCAAGGTAATAAATTTCCATTGTTAAAAGCCGACCCATTTCATGGATTAAGCAACCTAGGAACCTGAAACACTTCCTTTCCTTCATAGTAACAGCATTTTAACAGAATACTTGGCTACCCAGACAATTTTCTTTTCACAGAATTCTTGGAGGTTTTATATGGTTAATTTACTAGGTTTTAATAAATAAACTATGAGAAGAAATGAGTGTCACAAACAGATCTACGCCTGAAAACATTGGTCATGGGCTCATCCACGTCCTTTTTTTCCTATCTTCTGAGTGGACTGTGGACCTAGAAGTTTCTCAGATTTTTTCCCCACAAGCAAGAATACCCTAGGGGGTGTCAGAAAAAGAAAAAAAGTAGTTGAATACTTGCATGACCAAGAGAGGCAGTGGTGAACTGGACTGTTATTTATGAAATAAGCCATTTTTATGATCTTTAAACAAATGACTATTGTTTTTCTTTGTGACAGAAGCTTGATTTGTAACATGATACAGTGACTATGAGTTGAAAGTGAGGCCAGTGAGCACAATTATATGTTTTTCTTCATTTGTGTGGATGCAGGTGTGGTTGCAGCCTGGAACAGATAGAAATTTGATTTAATGAGTGTTCTAGTTTGCTAGCTGCCAGAATGCGATAAACCAGAAATGGAATGGCTTTTAACAAGGGGAATTTAGTAAGTTGCTAGTTTACAGTTCAAAGGCCGAGAAAATGTCCCAATCAAAACAAGTCTATAGATATGTCCAATTTAAGGCATCTGGGGAAATATACCTTGGTTCAAGAAGGCCAAAGATGTTCAATGTTCCTCTCTCAGCTGGAAGGGCACATGGCAAACATGGCAGCATCTGCTGGCTTTCACGTGGCTCTACCAAAAGGGACTCTCTCCAAAATGTTTCCTCTTTTAAAGGACTCCAGTAAGCAACTCCACTTTCAGTGGGTGGAGACACACCTCCATGGAAATCATCTAATCAAAAGTTGCCACCCACAATTGGGTGGGTCACATCTTCATGGAAACAATCAAAACGCTCCCACCCAGCAATATTGAATGAGGATCAAAGGGCATGGCTTTTCTGGGGTCCACCACAAGTTCAGACTGGCACAATGAGGTTTGGGGTTATTACAAGTGAAGGGTGATAAAGAAATTGAGAGTTGAGAAAAAGGGGACACTGTAATAATTGACCATTATGGTAAGATGGCATTCTATTGTACTCTAGCTTCCATTGTTTCTCTTCAGAATTCATTTGTAAGTCTAACTTACAGTTTGCTCCTTTTAAAATAATATATATTTTACTTTGGGCTGCTTTTAAGGTATATATTTTTACTTTGAGGGCTATGGCAGTTATACTTCAAAGATGGGCTACTTTTAATGGAAAGAGAAATGTGATTCAGATAGGAGGATCTGAGAGCTTCAGAGGATAATCCCAAGGAATAGAATTTAGCATAAATCAAGCAGCTGGCAATATGTGCTCAGGTGGAATTCAGAATTGCTACTGATCAGTGACTGCTGTGGACCTCCTCCTTTAACATCTTTGAACAGGAATGTCTAAAGTGGTTAACCTCTGCCTGTCCCAGCATTGTTTCTTGGGTGTGTGTGAGAGAGAGAACTTGGGACTTTAGTTGTTATGTTTCTCAGAATAAGAGAAATGACACTTAAAGTGTTGTACCTGAGGATTTACACTTGAGGAAACTTATTTGCATATAGATCTGATTTAGGAGAAAATATTCTGAACTTAAAGTCTGAGTTTTTTACTATAGGATGAAATTTTGGATCTTGGAAGGAAAGTGAGTATATTTTGCATATGGGAAGGATGTGAATTGTTTTAAACAAATTGAGGGCTGTGGCAGATTGTATGTTCCAAATATGGCTGAAAAAATGTCTCTCATCCCACATGCTCTTACAGAGCCTTGCCACTCTTCCATTAAATGGTAAAGTCTGTCCCCTTACTTTGAATTTGAGCTGTGTTTGTGATTTGTGTGACCACTAGAGTATGGTGGAGTTGTTTCTATATGACTTCTGAGATTAGGTAAAAAAAAAAAAAAAAAAAATTCTGTACTCCTGCTTTATTCTTTTGGGAACTTATCTCTTGGAACCTGCTTTTATTTCCTGGCTGCTAAAACAAATACCAATAAAGTGAGTTAGCACACAATCTGGGGGCTAAGAGAAGTCCAAAACTGAGGTGTCAACAAGGCAATAAATTCTCCCTGAAGACTGTGGCATTCTGGGCTGGCTGCTGGCAATCCTTGGTTTTCAGCTCCTTTGTCACATGGCAATACACAAGGAGATGTCTTCTCTTTCTCTTCAGGTTTCTGTTGACTTGCAGTTTCTTCTCATGGCATTTTCTCTCTTTGTCTGAATTATATTCTGTTTTCAAGGATACCAGTAAACCAGATTAAAGCCCAATCTGATTCAGTTGGCCACATCTTAACTAAAAATACATCTTCAAAAGGTCCCATTTACAATGGACACACACTCAGAGGAATGGACTAAGGCTAAGGAAATATTTTTCTGGGGTAAATAATTTAATCCATCACAGAATCGAATCTCCATGTTTTAAGGAAGTCCAAGCATCCTTTGGAAAGGCTCATATTAGAAGAATTTACCTGCCATGTAAGTGAGCTACACTGAAAGTAGATCTTTCAGCCTCCCATCGAGACTCCCTGTCTCATGCTGAATGGGACAGAGATGAGTCATCCTAGCCATACCTTGATGAAATTACAGATTCTGGAGCAAATGAATGTTGTTGTTATAAGCCACTAAGTTTTGAGGTGGTTTGCTATCCAGCAATAAATTAGTGAAGTTCAATTACATCAAGATATCAAATCGCTCTATTCTTGCTTCCATTGTTCCTATTCAGAAGTCAGCAGTAGAATAACTTTTAAGATACTCTTACTTTGTCTTTGTGCTTTTATTAAGATGCATTCCTGATATTCTGTGAGTTCCGTTCTATTGTACGTATGTGTTAATTCCTTCTTATGTATCTTGCTTTGAATTCATTGGGATTCTTGAAACTCTGCTTTGGTCTTTCACCATTTCTGGAAAAACTCCAAATATTGCCTGTGTTCCATTGCCTCTCCTCTCCTTCTAGAACTCTGAACATTTTGTTGTTGGTGAATATTTATTGGTTATAACAATAAAATATTCAGAGTTCTATGAAAGGAGAGAGAATGGAGCACAGGCAATATTTGAAGTGATGATGGCTGGAGTTTTTCCAGATGTACTCACTCTAAACTCTGTGCCTCCTCAGACATGTCTAATATGCTATTAAACATGCCATTGAGTTTTCATTTTCAATTATATTTTTCATTTCTGGAAATTTTATTTGCTTCCTGTATGAATGCACATGGTCATTCTTTGTAGTTTCCTTTACTTTGCAGATACTTTCAAGTCGGGCTTTTAATTTTTGTTCTGAACTGTTAGGTATTGTTTATGATTCTCTATGTCTTCGAGAAGTGATTGGGGCAACCCTTTTTTTTTTTGGTCTAGAATGAAAGCAAGTTTCTCCAGGTAGGTTTAGGCTTTTCTTTTGCCAGGTGCCTGAGAGCCATCCAAGTATATGCACTGTTTAAGCTAAGCTCTCTGCTTAAATTTGTTCACATGAATTTGGGCTGAAACTCTGCACAAAGGTCAGCCTGTGGTTACTAATTCTCTCTCTCTCTCTCTCTCTCTCCCTCTTTCTTTTTTTTCCTTTACTTTTTTGCTTAGTTCCAAAGCAACTAAGCAACTTTACTTGCAGTCTTGGGTTAGAGGGGTAATAAATTTTCTTCCATTTAATACACAAACTGTAATTTGAGCCCTTTGGGGGTCCCAGCTTTATGGGGGAAAGGCCTGTTATTAGACCACCCATTTTGTCTTCTGTTCTATATGCCCTTATGAGAACTTGAAAATCATAGCTTAAGTTTCCACTTTGGCAAATGCCCCCAGGTTAGAGTGCTTGGCTCCCATTTTTAGCTTTCAGTTTTCACTTAGATTTTGACCTCAGGCTTCCTTACAGTCTTGCCGCTCATCAATGCTTTTAGGTAGATGCATGTGTTATTTTCACTAGTATTTTTATTTCTTTTTAAGTGAGAAAACCTAGTCTAATGCTAGTCTAATACTAGCAATGTCTCTTTCCCTTTGTGGCACAGTCAGACCCACTAAAGGTTTTCTTGTACTATTTAGGACCTTTGTGTCTTATTCCACATGGATTTTACAAACATGAAATTGAGCCAAAGGCCAGGCATGGAATATGGGCTAGAGGTTCCCTAGTCCCATTAGAGAGAACAGATGGGATCTGCTTCTATCACCACTGCACCATGAAGAGAATGGAATTAGCAAAACAATTTTGGAAATTAAAGGAGTTTTTAGCAGAGTAACCAACATTATGCTGCTTTCTTTTCTCACACATGGTACATTTAATCAGAATTCAGAATTTAAGTGCCATATGAATGGCCTGCAGTAGTATTTGGCTTTTGATTAGGGACTGAAAAAATTTTGCCCCAACTGTGGCCATTTGCTCATTTTCTGGAACAGAGTTTTCAAATGCTGTCTAGGGCATCTATTCACTTGTTATAGGATGATCAATTAAAAATACAGATGGCTTGTTAGGTGGACAAGCCATCCGTAATTTCCACTAACAAGAAAATTAGACAATTGTGTAAAGAAAAATGAGATTTGCTTTAGAATATACATGTTTAAAAAGTATCTGAAGAAATATCAAAACACACTTGATATTTGCTTCTACATTTTTCATCTTTTTCACAATTGTGCATCTCACTCTGGAGTCAATCTTCATGAGTTTGAGGAATGCTTGTGTGCATTTTGCTGTCTTAAGAATTATATGCTGTTTTCAACAGTATACTTTTGTAACAAGCAATCTACCCACAAAATTAGGATTACTAATAATTAAAAGCACTCCTGTAATGACATTTGAGAAGAAACCTCATTTACCATGAATATAATTGTAGATACTTTGGGCTAGGGACAGAAACAATCTAGACCAGCTGTGTATGGCACAGTTTATCCTTTTCCTGCCATATCCACTCTCCCCTTGTGAACAAAGAATCAATAGGCTGTTTTGTACCTACTTTTCCATGCTTTGTGTCACAAAACCCTGTAGACATGGCTTCTGACGGAATCGGGGTGATGTCTGCTCTAAAGTCTGGGCATGAGAAAGATGAGGCCCTTGAGCTATGGTCAATTACAATTGGGAGATGAATTCAAATAAAATAGCACAATGAAACACTCTAGCAAAATTTCATGTTTATGCTTCTAGTTCTCAAAGAGATAAAGGAAGGAGTCACATCAGAGAAGAGCAAGAAATTCTAAAAATGTTACAGATGAATATCAAAAAGAATTTCAAGAAATCCATAAATGAAAAATAGTTTTGAAATATAAAAACCAAAAACCAAAAAAAAAAAAAAAAAACAACCAAAAACAAAGGGTGGGGGGTAATTCTAGACTGGATACATGCAAAGAGAGAGTTGAAGGAAAATACATAGGAATTCTTTCATAATATAGCCTAGGGAGATTAAAGTAGTTAATAGGCTTGGATGATAGAAAGACCATTTCATTGGGTCACCTGGCATTCCAACAAGACAAAACAAAACAAAATCAGACAGAGATCGAGATAGAGACAGAAACCAGAGATAGAAAGAACATGAACAGGGGGCATAGTGTAGAATCACTGTTTGAAGATAAAATGTCAAAGAATCTTCCAGAAGAAAGGATATGGGCTCTTAAATTCAAAATGCAAAGTAAGCACCAAGTAGGATAATTAAAAAATAACCAACATCAGACACATCAAAATGATGCTCTAGACTTTAGGAAAAAATCTCAAAAAGTAAGCAAAGGAAAAGAAAAAACCTTAAATCTTAAAAATTACCAGACAGGAAATACAGAACACCTCCAAATGAACAACAGGCTGACAGCATTTTTTTTAACAATAAAAATATTCGATAAAAGATGGTGGAACGTCTTTAGAGTGTCAAGGGAAAATATGATTTGATCTAGAATTCCAGATTTGATTAAAATATGATTTTATAGCTGTGTAATTAAATGAATATGCTCCAAGGGATGTGGAGAGATGATTGTCACTGTTTCTCACCAAAAGAGGTAACTAAGGGTAGAAGGAAACTCAGAAAAGAAGCGGGATACAAAACAAAACGAGAATCTGTGATCGCAAGATTTTAGGTAAACTTAAGTAAGTTTTGACCATAGAAACAACTAATTTGTATGTTTATAAGGGGATTCAAAGCTTTTGTATCCAAAATAAAAATAAGAAGGCAGGTAGAGAGTAACTAAGCAAATCATGCTTTTTCTGTCTTGACTTGAGAAAGGTAGAAGAGAGAGATACTGATTAACTTGAAAGGACACTGATTTATAATTGAATTATATGTATTTCAAGATAAAAATGCCCATCTATAGTGACATCAGAAAGCATAGCTTGCATGTGTACAGAGAATTAATGAATAACATGGCTAGAAATGCAAAGTATTATTGGTGTGTTCCTCTAGTGATTCAAATATCACTGGCAGTGTTGCCTTCAGTGGCGTGATTTCCAAAATATTGATGAACTTTCTGGAAGTTCCAAGCCAAAGTACTTGCCCTTGGTTTTTGCAGTTTCTACATTTTTGAAAAATTCAGAGTAAAATAAGATTGTGCAGAAACACTTTTAATAAGGAAAGTGGAAATGTCTTTGAAATAAACAGTAATTTCACCGCATGAAGATCTGGTGGGACTTTAAAAAATCAGGTGGGGTTGAGGATAATTCTTAGTTGTGCAGGACTGTCCCATGAACTGTAAGGCATCTAGCATTCCAGCCCTGCCCACTGCTGGCACTCCCAACAAAGATTGCCATAACCAAATACTCTCTCCAACATTTCCAAAATGCTGCCTAATCAAGACCTACTTCTAGGGGGCATGGGGGCAAATGGGCTGTGGCATCAACAAGGCAAAAGAGATTATCTGTTTGGACCAGGATTACATAGACTTTGAGGAAATCTCAAAAGTTAGAGCTGGTTAGCACTGTGAAGTCTGTTTTCATTTTCCTTTCTCCCTGCCCACCTCCCCACCCCCGCCCTGACTTTCACTCCTTTTCTCCCCTCCAATTGGGGAAGGGAGATTGTGAAGGCGTAAGGTGAGCATCATTAGGCTTTTGTTTTTATTCCAAGGAGCTCTCTACTCTGCATGCATCTAAGATAGGTCCTGTCAATGGTGTACACAAAAAAGCTGCATTAAGAGTACCCCTTAATGATGTTCTCACAGTGATACAGGGTTAGGGATTTGGGGTGCAAAGATTTTCCTCCCTGGAAAAAGTTGAAGTCTTTAGGGAAGATAGGCCAAAGAATAGAGCATTTCATAACAATGCTATGAGTCTTGTAGGTAGCCCCAAGAAGGGATCTGTAACTGATCCTTGGGATGGGGTGAAGAAGGTCAGTTAAGCTCTTCTGGAAGTGTCATACTTCAGCTGATTCTGGAAGGCAGGGTAAGAGTTCCCAGGCTATGTTATGCCAACTCATTTAAGGTCAAGCATCATTTTAAGTCACTTGAAACTCTTTCCAATAGCTCTTTAGCTAGATTTATTCTACCCACAAATTCAAAAACTATATCATAGCAGAGAATTGTAGCAGTTGGAACAGTTGAAAACTTTGCTTCCAACCCATGAAGGTGGTCATGAAAACTCCCAAATAGCATATTAGCTAGATTTATTTAAAATCTTTATTTTAAGGAGGTCCAAGCTTTATAGACTGTTTCATTTATTCTCATATCAAATATCACTGAAATGTTAAATTTGGTGTTTGGTGACATTCTCCAGGCAACCTTTCCAAATGCTAAAACTGAAAATAATGGATGTGGCATTTCTTCCAGGAAATCTCCTCTACAACACCCAACCTGGAACCCTTCAGAGACCTAGCAGTTTTGGATTGTATCAAGCCTGCCAGTTTCTTGTGATTGGAGCTCTAAATATTTCAACTGAACAGAGTGTCAGGGAATACAGCTTCCTCCAACTGGCCAGAATCCAAAAGAGAGAGGAAAAATGAGAGGCGGAGAAAGAGAGAGGGTGGAAGGGACAAAAGAAGGGTAGGAAGGAAAAGGAAAGGGGGTGAAAAATGGAGAGAGAGAGAGAGAGAGAGAAGAGAGGGAGAGAGAGAGAGATTAAGTAGCTGAACCTCAAGAAAGGAACCATCATTATCACTGGAGAAACATAATGGAAGGAATTAAACTGTTGATCCCTTTCTGAAGAGGCACGGTGGTATAATAGAAAAATCTTGGATTAAAATATGGGTTCAATTGCAATTTTTAACACATGCCTAACTGTGCAACCTTGGGTAGTTAAACTGAGCTTCAGTCTAAGTTTCTAGATAAACTGTCTGGATAAAAGCACATAATCCATAGCATTGTTGTGAGGCTTAAATGATGTAAAATATATAATGTGCTTAGAAAACTTCCTGTAGGTAGTTGCTACCTAATAGATATGTTCTTTATATTCATTGTCATCGTCATAGTAGTGGTAGTGAATTTTTGGCTTTATGAAAAGAAACACAAAAGGAAAAATGAGTCCATGTACATCAATTTGAAACAGACGGTTACTGCCAATTTGAACTCTGTTGGGAATGCTTGAGAAAACAAGTGTAAGCCCCCCCAACAATTGTATAGATGTCTTTTATTCATATAATGCATGGACTATAAGCAACATTCTAATTTTGAGAGACTGCAAATGGGCAATCAAAACTTTGAGACTGTCCCCGGTTGTAGTATTGGAAAGAATAAATGCTTCTCAAATGTATGACTCTCAGGGATGCCCATTTTGTGGAAAATGAGGCAGACACCCATTACTACAGTGAGTTGCAATGGTATAGACTTGTAATGTTGAATAATAAAGAAATAAATGAATCAGCAGGAGCTTTGTTAAGTTGTAAATAATAAAGTATAAAATAAAATAAGGCTTAAAGAAAGTGTGGTTTTAGAATAATTTAATACACAGACAAGATGTCTACTTTTTTCTCACAATGATTCATTGGGCATAATATTAAGATAATGCAAAATATTAGTAAATGACATTTATAAAGCACTTTATAGTTTCCCAAAGATTTCTCCTATATTTTCTCATATATGCATTTATCAAAGGATGATGAGACTACCACTCAATATCTGAAATAAAAAGACATATTATTTAGGAAGAGAGAGCTTAGCTGGTCAGTGCACCATCTCTCAGCAGATCAATGATCTTATGTCTGGTTTTGGGATGTAACATTCAGATCAATGGACTTTCAGAGGCAGTAAGTGGGCTGATATCATCTGAAGAAGTGCCATTATTCAGGTGAGTGTGGTTGATTGGTCAACACATAGGGGAGTGGTTATTGGAATGAGTGCAGTCCCTGATTGGCTAATTTTCAGATGAGAGGAACCAACAGTGATTGGTTGATTTGAAAAAATGTACTTATGAAGGCAAGTTACCATTGATCAACTGAATAGGTGTAAAAATGATTCTGATGGCTACTGAATTATCATGGCTACAGAACAATCAGTGTTTCCTAAGTCAGGGAACTTTTTTCATTTTCACTTTATTTTTGTTCTTCATTCATCCATTTGTTTGGCAAATACTTATTGAAGGAAGGGAAAGCCAGCACCGTAGGTATAATACATCCTCTCTTCATTATCTATGATTTTGTATTTGGAAATTCCCTTGTTAAGTAAATGTATTTGTAACTCCCAAATCAATATTTGCCATGCTTTTGTGGTCTTGGAAGAGAGGTGCAGAGCTGGGAAAATTTTAAAATAGAAAAAAGTTTTACATTTAAAATCACCCACATTCCCAGCTGAGGTCAACAACTCCGCCTTCTTTTTCAGCTTTCATACTGTAAACAAGTGTCCATTTCATGGTATATTTAGTTTCACATTTTTAGCATTGTTGTGATTTTTCTTGGTGATTTTGCTGTTTAAAATAGTCCCCAAGTATAGTGCCAAAGTGATGTCTAGTGTTGCTAAGTACAAGAAGGTTATGATGTTTCTTTTGGAGAAAATACATGTGTTAGATAAGCTTTATATGAATAAGGTTTTTTATAAATAAAGTTTTTAAATAAATGAACTTTATTTGAATATAGTTATAGTGCTGTTGGCCACGAGTTCTATGTTAATGAATCAATAGTATATATTAAATAAAGTCTTTAAACAGAAACACACATAACATAAGGTTATGTATTGATTGGTTGATGAAGGCGTTGTGACCAGAGCCTGGTCAGAACCCAGCCCTGTATTTCCTCACAGTAGCAGATACTAAATACTAAAAAGTAGTATTTGCTAATTCAGTGACTCTATAAAGCATAACTATCATGAATAATGAGACTTGACTAAACCTGGGAGATAAAAGCGTCAGGCCAACATGCTGCAAGGGCAAAGGCTTCTACCTGGGGTTGGGTACAGCATTTCTGAGAAACAGCAAGGACCCGGTATGGCTGGGTAAAAATACAAGGTGGGGAGGAGTTGGGTCTGTGTATGAGAGGTGTGGGAGGGGCAGATCATGTACAGCCTTGGTGGTCTTTACAGGTCACTGTGACATTCAGTCGTTTGCTCTGAGCAAGGTGGTGACAACATGGGAAGATTCTGAGCAGAGGAATGAAATATCCGACTTAGGTTTTTCATGCTCACTCTAATCGCTGGATTGAGAATATTCTGAAGATTGGCAAAAATGAAAGCAGGGAGACTAACCAGGAGGCTCATGTTAGTGTTGGTGTTAGAAACAGAGTTGGTGAGGAGTGGTTGGGTTCTGTATGCACTTTGAAGGTAGAACCAACAGTATTTACTGATGAATGGTGTTTTGGTTTGCTTAAGCTGCTGAAATGCAATATATCAGAAATGGATTGCTGTTCTAAATGGAATTTATTAGGTTACAAATTTACAGTTCTAAGGCCATGAAAATGTCCTAATTTCAGGCATCAACAAGATGATACCTGGTCTCTGAAGAAAGGCCGGCTGGCATCTGGGGCACCTCTGTCATCTTGGAAGGCACATAGCTGGCATCTTCTGGTCTTTCACTCTTGAGTTGCATTGCTCTCAGTTTCTGATTCCAGTGGGTTTCTCTCTCTAAGCATCTGTGGGTCTTCTCTTCACTTCTTCAGAGCAAATTCTGGATTTTATCTTCGCTCCTCTCAGCTTTCTTCAGGCCCTGGGTCCTTCAGGTTCTGTGGGTCTTCGCTTAGCATCTCTCAGGGCATTCTCTCTTCAAGTATCTGTCACTTGATTTCATCTCTCTGCTCTCTGTGTCCTCTCTGAACTCCTCCTATGTTTTCTGTCTTTTATTCTCTTCTTAGAGGACTCCAGTAAAAGGATTAAGGCCCACCTTGAATGGGTGGCGTCAATATCCATGGAAACAACCTAATCAAGAGGTCCCCCCACAGTGGTTCTGCCCCACAAGATTTGATTAAAAGAACACGACTTTTCCGGGAATGTAACAGCTTCAGACTAGCACAGATGGGATGTGGGGTGAGGAGATAAGCATCAAGGTTTTATCTGAGCAACTGCAGTTGCTATTTATTAAAATAGGGAATATTATAAGAGAACAAGGAGGTGTGTGATTCCAGAATTTGATTTTTAAGTTTGAAATGGTGAATAGATATTAATATGGAGATGTCGCACATGGAATCAGGAATATGCATTCGGAGAATAAGGAGAAATCCAGCTGGGAGAATACATTTTTGAGTTGTTGGCATATAGATAGCATTTAAAAGCTTGGATCACAGTAAGATCTCTCAGGTACCAAATATATAAGAAAACAGAAAAGCAAGCCCAGGATTGAGCTCTATGAGGCAGCAAGGCAGGTTTGGCAGCAAGAAAACTGAGTTTCAGAAAATTTAAGGACCAGCCCAAAGACAAGTAAAATAGACACAGTGCCAGGATTTAAAATCAGTTCTTCTGCATCCGATTTCTTTCTTGTTTCTAATAAATGTTGATGTCCTCTACAAGCATTTCCATAATAAGGGTTTGAGCAATGCAAACTGGTTCTAATATGTTCCAATTTTTACTCTACTCATTTGGAAGGTAAAATAACTAAAAATAATTCAGTTTTCAGATAATTTATTGACATATGACTTTTCCCTCTGACCTTCCATAATAGCCTACAATGTCACCTCATCCATATATTTAACATCAGAAATGAGTTTGCACTTGAGACAATCCAAATAAACTTCATTTCTTACAGACCTAATTCTGGACTTAATTAAAATGAAATTATACTTTGGAAATCTTATCTGATAGCATCTTATTGATGTTCTTCTTATTTCCATTTTTGGAATGGATAACTTATGGTCGGTTAATTGTATATTATCTTATGTAATTGCTATTCTAAAATATTTTTGGTTAGGTGCTCAATGAAGTTTTCTTGAATCAAATACATTTCATATTTCTGCTTGGCACAGTAATTGTGTAGCCTTAGGAGATGCATACCACAATAAAAGAAAAGCACACCTTTCTTCCAAAAATGGAAAGGATAGATTCCAAAAGCATAGCTCCTAGAATTTTTTAAATGGAGAGACTTTATAAATTCACCAGTTTTAACCCCTTCACCTTGGAGGTGAGAAAATTAAGACCTAAAGGCATTTGAATGACCTACCCAAGGTAATACAGCCAGCCAAGGGCAAGCTGGAACTGTAAACCAGCTTCCTGATTCCCAGTGCTGGGCATCCATCCCCACATATGAGAACTGAGAAAAGAGAAGTGGAAGGTAAATGAATGTCCATGACTGGTAACCTTGAACATTTCATGGATAGTCCAAATTTGAAAACAGAAAGTTAGAAAAGTGTATCGAGGCGGCATAAGAAATAAACTCCTTCTTCATCACTTAACATGGTAAACTCCCCAATCCTCCATTTCTTCTTCTGAAAAGTGGGAATGAAATACAGTCTACCTCATGCGTAGGATTAAATAAAATAACACATGTAAAAGTATTTAGAATAGTGTTTGGCACAAAGCAAGAGCTTAATTAATGTTAGTTAGTAGTAGTATTTTTAAAAACAAAATCAGAAGACAGTGGCTGAAGCCTTAGCCCTCCCGCCGACCCTTTAATCTCACACAGGTCAAGGATCTTTGAACTTTAGTTTTTTCACTGTAAAATGAGATTGTAATGCTTTCCTGCTCACCTCATGGTGGAGACAAGTATGGGGATTAAATGAGAATTGGTACAAGGGCTCTGAAAGTGAGCAAAGAATTATTTTTTAATGAATTCCTATTTCCATGTCCTTTCTGTATCATTGTATCTTCAAGTGGTATGTGTATTTCTTTAATCTCTGTTAGTATAGTTGTTAGTTAAAATAATTAACATAGTAGCTTATTTTGATACATAAGAAAGGGGAAAAGATGCTACTAAATGCCAAGTCTTTAAAGTCTAAAGAATGTGACTTAATAAATTATTAAATATGAAATAAGACCTTCCTAAAATAATTAGCAAAAGCAACCATTAATGCAGTTTTCCTGGCACACTGACAAGTCTAATCGGCTTGCTTTTTTAAGCGGTTGGATGGATTTTAGAAAATGTTAAAATTAAGCCTTCTGAAAGAATATGGTAATTGTGAAACTTTTCCTTATGGTTGCGTTTTAGAATACAAAAATTGGACAGGAAATGGTCTTTGTTAAGTGGTGGATAATTAGGAGCCAGGACCATAACACTTGTTTTTTTAGCTCTGTTCTAATTTTCTCTAGGCACTTCCTTCATTTATGCCTCATTTATTCCATCTTTTAAAGCAACTGTCAATTTTTAGTTCTCCTACCCACATCACAGAATTAGAGGCTTGCCTTCTAATGGCTCCCCTGAGTTGGTAACAGAATATTAACTGTTTTGAGATTATTACCCTTGTGGAAATACTATTTTAATTGAACAAAGGAAATATGCTTAACATTTAAAAATATAGGATGTAGCATGGCATACTTGCGTATATTTATAGTCTTAGTTTTTAGTGATATCATTATATACTTTATGTACTACCTTCTTCATAGTTTTTAAAAAAATAATCACTTCATAAATCAAGTGATTGACGCCTAAGAAAAGTATCAGTATTTTTTTTATCATGTGAAACATCAGATATATCAGATTTCTGTATCAATTTTCAACAAAATATCTTTTAAAGGATGCCTGAAAAAAATGACAGATAATGCTGGCTATTTAATAGGTTGTTCCCAAGGTAAAATTATGATATAAGTAAAATGTGTCCTTGGCATCAGCCCCTCTCCTTTCTGGGCTTGTTTCCCATTTTGTTAGTTTCCCCGTAACTCCCCTTTTGGCAGGTGGAAACTTCAATCCTCTCAGCCTCTCCTTCCTTTATCCAGACTGGTCCTCGGGAAAGGATTCAATTTCAGTCGATTTCACTTTATGCAAATTGAAGCCAGTGAATTATTTTTCCCAGGGTTCTTTGCATTTTAAGTCTTAGTAAATATTGAAAAAAAATGCTTTCTGCCTGGTAAGATAGATTTGCATTTTTAACGGGTGAAGGAAGCATAGCTTTAAGCAGCGAATCAAGTTTTCTCTAGAACCTCTATAATCATACACAATGTTTCAGATGGGTCACGATGACAGGGACAGGAACAAACGCTCCCATAAAAAATGCCTATGGGATGAAGACAGGAGATGAGTGAAGAATTTTGCCTTTTGGAACTGAAAAAATGGGCATATTTGGTTCTTATTGCTGCTCTCAAGCTTCCTTTGAGGTCTTCTCTTCAGAATTTTATCCTTTTTTAGACAGAAAAGGACCCAGTTCAGTATCTTTAATTGCTTATTAAAAAAAAAACACCAAATTTTACCTTTCTGTCAATTCGTCTCAGAGACCAAGAATGGTGAATTAGATATACATAATACTTAAATGAGAGACATTAAAGAAAAAACATGACATCTCTTAGATACAGCCATCATTTCATTAACTAGACTATCTTTGATAGACAAATATGTTTCAGTGAAAAGGAAAAACACTCTACATGACAAATGATTATGGCTAAATCAAACATGGAATTTGAATTATTTGCAAACCAAAAAAGCTCACAAACTGTGTTGTCACCACTAGTTTAACTCTGCCCCCTTGTGTGTACAGGGTGCATTGAAATGGGGCCAAATAGCTCCATAGGAGATAAGGCAGGTCAGAGTCTCTCACTAAAGGATTTAATAAGGAGATCTTTAAAAAATTATTTATATTGTGATTTTCTGTATCTTACCAAATATTATAATAATATGAACTAATAATTAGAGAATTACTCCTCTAGGTAAATACTTAATTGCTAGGGACATTAAAATCGGATTTTAGAAATATAGAATATGTCTCCACAATCAGTATATATTTTAACTCTAAAATAAAAATAAGACCCTAAGGATTAACTTGTGCAACAGTTCAGATGTTGAAAAGATATGATGTGACTCTACACCCAAGTGATTCTTAGGATAACTTCCTGCCTTACCTCTACTACCTTCTTGAATAAGACATTGCTTACTGAAAGAGAACATATTTTGACTGAATAACAGAATAAATAAAAAATGTGAAAGTAGAAATAAACAAAGGGTAAACAACAAAGAAAATCAACGAATTTTATATAAAACCACAATAAAAGCTTTAATCTCCTAGTTAAATAAATAAATAAATGAATAAAACCTAAGAAAGAAAACACAAATTACCAATAGCAGGAATGAAAGAGAGTACCTTACTTCCAATCCTACATACATTAAAATAATAATAAAGGAGTATTATGACCAATTTTTTACCAACAAATGTAACAACCTTGTACAAAAAATGCAATAAATGTACAAATGAAGTGGGAAAATTTCCAAAACTAATACAAGGGGAATGAGAAAATCGTTATAGTTGTGTGTCCATTAAGGAAATTAAATTTTAATTAAAAATCTTTCTACTAAGAAATTGCCAAGACTGGATCATTTCACTAATGTAGTCTACTAAACATTTAAGGAAAAAAGTCATACTTTTCTTACCTAATTATTTCATAAAGTGGGGAAGAAAATAATACTCTGCAACTTCTTTTATGAGGCCAGTGCAAGTTCTGTTACCAAAATCTGATAAAGTCATATGCTGGTCTGGCACTGTTATGTACCCCAGAAAAGCCACGTTCTTCTAATCCATTCTTGTGAGTACAGACCTATTATTGGGTGAGACTCATTCAAAGTGCTCCTTTACTGGAGTCCTTTAAGACAGTTCATGGAGAGAGAGAGAGATCAGAAAAAAATGACCCAGGAGAAGCCAGAAGGACCCACAGGAAATGAGAGAGCCATTCTGAAAGCAACTCAGCAGAGAAAAACCAGCAGAATTGCCAAGTACCTTCCCATGTGACAGAGGAACCCCAGATACCATTGGCCTTTCTTTAGTGAAGGTATCCTTTTGTTGTTGCCTTAGTTTGGACATTTTTATAGCTTTAGAATTGTAAATTTGTTGTCTTATTAAACCTTATTGAAAAAACCAAGCTATTTCTGCTATATTGCATTCTGGCAGTATTAGCAAACCAAAACAGGATATTACAGGAAAAGAAAATTGTATTAGTTAGGGTTCTCTAGAGAAATAGAATCAACAGGGAAAACTCGCAAATATAAAATTTATAAAAGTGTCTCATGTGACTGCGGGAACGCAGAGTCCAAAATCTGCAGGGCAGGCTGTGAAGCCGACGATTCCGATGGAAAGTCTGGCCGAACTCCACAGGAGAGGCTTGCCAGCCAAAGCAGGAATGGAATCTGTCTCCTCTGAATCCTCCTTAAAAGGCTTCCCGTAATCAGATTAAGCATCACTCGTTGCAGAAGACACTTCCCTTTGGCTGATTACAAATGGAATCAGCTGTAGATGTGGCTGACATGATCATGACTTAATTCTATGAAATGTCCTCATAGCAACAGATAAGCCAGCACTTGCCCAACCAGACAAACAGGCACCACCACCTGGCCAAGTTGACACATGAACCTGACCATGACAAAAATTGTAAATCAATATCTCCCTTGAACTTATATTCAAAATCCTCAGCAAAGTTACAAATAAAATCCAGCAATCTTAATAAAATAAAAAAGCACCTTGATCAAGTGGGGTTTGTCCAGGAACTCAAGGTAGGTTTAATGTGAAAAATCAATCAATGCAATTTACCATATTAATAATAACGGGAAAAGAAAATGTACAATAAGGCTCATACTGGTGGTGAACATTTATCAGAATTCAAAACACAATAGTGATTAAAATAAAAGCAACCTCACAGTAAGGTAGGAATTGAAGGGTACTATTTTAATCCAATAAATTGCCCATATATAAAATCTATAGCTGACATTATACATAGTGAATACTTATTACACATAACACAAATTCAAATACAGTATACACAATAGCAGACAAGTTAGAAAATGTAAGGATGTTTTCTCTCATCACTTCTGTTTAATATTTCACTGGAAGTTCTAGCCAGCACAAAAAGGCAAAGAAAAAATAAGTATAAAGGTTAAAAATGAGTAAGTAAAACTCTGTCGATAGATAAATGGAAAGATGATAAAGCAATTAGAATAAAATGTTAATGGTAATATATAGTATTGGTTATATGGGTATTTGCTATTAAAAATGTCAAATTTGCTATATATTTTATACTTTTTAAAATGTTTTTTTTATTGTGAAATACAACATATATACAAAAAAGCAATAAATTTTCAAGAACACTTTAACAAGTAGTTGTAGAAAAGGTTTTAAAGTTTGGTATGGGTTACAGTTCCACGATTTTTCACTTTTTCTTCTAGCTGCTCCAAGGCTCTGGAGACCAACAGAAATATCCATATAATGATTCAGCAGTCATAATCATTTGCTAAATCCTATATTCTCTGATATACTCCTCCTCCTCTTTAAATAACATGTATACACAAAGGCATAAATTTCGAAGTACTTTGCAATAATTAGTTGTAGAACAGATTTCAGAGTTTGGTATGGGTTACAATTCCACAATTTTAGGTTTTTATTTCTAGCTGCTGTAAAGTACTGGAGGCTAAAAGTAATAACAGTATAATAATTCAGCACTCATACTCATTTGTTAAATCTGACCTTCTCGATATAACTCCACAATCACCTTTGATCTTTCTCCCACTTTTTAGACGTATTCTGGCTATGCCCATTCTAACTTTTTCATGTTAGAAGGGGCTATTGATAATATGGGATGGGGGTTGGAACTAGTTGATGTTCTGGAAGGGCTGGCCCCTCTGCATTTCAGATCTTATCTGGTCCAGGGACTTATCTGGAGGTTGTAAGTTTTTGAAAGTTATCTTAGTGCATGGAACCTTTGCAGAATCTTGTATAATGCCCTAGGTATTCTTTAGCATTGGCAGGAGTGGTTTTGGTTGGGGTTTGGCAAGTTATGATAGGAAGCATGTGTAAGAGTGACCTCCAGTGTAGCCTCTTGACTCTATTTGAACTCTCTCAGCCACTGATATGTTATTGGTTACACTTCTTTTCCCCCTTTCTGTCAGGATGGCATTGTAGATTCCACAGTGCCTAGGCCAGGCTCATCCCTGGGAGCCATCTCCCATGCTGCCAGGGAGACTTTTATCCCTGGATATCATGTCCCACATAGTGGGGAGGGCAATGGTTTCAATTTGCCAATACTTTTTGACTGTCTGCTTCATATACTCTGGGATGTACCCAGGTATTACATGTACCCAGGTTGTACAGGATTAAAGGCTCTCATTCTTATTCTGGGTTCCCTGTGTTTGAATTGTAAAAATGACCTATCCAGACAGATTGAGTCAGATTATGTGCTACGGAAAATTTAGGTTCTGGACATAATAAAACTTTCTTCCTTTGGTCTCAAAGAACAGGTGAAGTTCCAAAATACAGGCAATGTCTCCCTTACCCCTGAATTCTGAATTACCTTAATCCTGACCTGATCAGCTTCATTCTTATCTCTAAATGCCAGGTTTTATATATATATATATACAAAACAGTACCTCGAAATCCAGAAGTAACAATTTTCACTCTGGACTGAATGTAACTGCTATAAGAGCTTACCATCTAGGCCCCAATTTTCTTGTAGATATTTTCTAAATGAGATCACACAATATTTGCTCTTTTGTTTCTGGCTTATTTTGCCTCACCAAATGTCCCACAGGTTCCTTTGCATTGTTGCATGCTTCACAATTTTGTTCCTGTTTGTAGCAGCACGGTGTGCGATCATGTGCATACACCATCGTTTGCCAATCTGCTTCTCAGTCAATGTGTCTTTTTGCCATGCATTTTAAGCTTTTATAATACACATGGGGAAAAAACTGTTAAGAGAATATGATCATGTCAGTATTATATAGCTATCAGTTCTCCTCAAACCATGTACAGACTCAAATAGACTCAATGGAAGTCTAGTAAAAAAAACCACTGCATTGTAATGTGTTTATGTGTATGTGTATGTGTGTGTGTAAAATTTAAGGAACAGATTTCAAATCTTATTTGGAAATACAAAATAAATTTAAAAAAAACAGGAAGAGTAAAAGAAAAAGTGTATCAGATTTGGAGGATTTACACTATCTGATTTTAGGACTTATTACAAAGCTACAATAACCAAGACAGTGTGCTGTTGGTCTAAATATAGACAAATAGATCAATAGAACATCATAGAGCACTCCAGAAATAGACTGATTCATATATGTTCATAAAAAAAATAAAAACACCAAGATAATTCAATATGAGAGGAAAGTTTTTAATGACAAACAGATCTAGGACAACTGGTTGTCTTTATGGAAAAAAATAAACTTCAACTCCTACCTCATACTGTATATGAAAATTAATTCAAAATGATTTAAAAACTAAAGGAGGAAACTAAGCAAAAAAATGTCCAGAACAAAATATAGGAGAATATCATTGCTACCTGGAGTAGGCAAATTTTTCTTAAATGAGACATAAAGAGCATTACCATAAATTAAAATTGCTAAATTGATTTCAGCAAAATTTAAAACTTTCATCAAAAACAATAGTAAGAGAAATGTAACAAAAGAAGAAATAGATAAATGGGACTTCATCAAAATTAAAAACTTTCATATCATAGGATTTTATTAGGAAAGTAAACCAACAACCTATATAATGGGCAAAAATATTTGGAAACCGCATATCTGATAAAGGTTTAATATCCATAACATATAAAGAAATCCTTCAACGTAGCAAACAACCCAGTTAAAAAATGGGCAAAAGACTGGAATAGACATTTCTCCAAATAAGACATACAAATGGCCAGAAAACACATGAAAAGCTCTCAACATCATAGGCCCTCAGGGAACTGCAAATCAAATCCACAATGAGAAACCATTTCACAGAAAGGCTTTTATTAAACAAGCACACACAAATTTACAAGTCTTGAATATTATGCAAAGAATTAGGAACACTCATTCATTGCTGGTGGGAATGTAATGCCGACACTGCAGAAGACAGTTTGGCGGTTCCTTAGAAAGTTAAATATAGAATTACTATGTGAACCTGCAATCCCACTTTTAGTTATATATCCAAAAGAATTGAAAGCAGGGACTCAAAAAGATATTCACACACCAGTGTTCATAGCAGAAGTATTCACAGTTGCCAAAAATGGAAGGAACCCAAGTGTCCATCAACCGGTGAATGAATAAACAAGATGTGGTATATACATACAATGGAATATTATTCACTCGTAAAAGGAAATGAAGTCATGGTGTATGTGACAAGTGGACGAACCTTGAAGACATCATGTTGAGTGAAATAAGCCAGATACAAAAGGACAGATATTGTATTATATCACTGATTTGAAACAATTAGAATAAGCAAACTCATAGAGTCAGAATCTAGAATATAGCTTATCAGGGGATGGGGAGGGAATAGGGAATGGGAAACTAAGGCTTAAAATGTACAGGATTCCCATTTAAAACAATGGCAATGATTTGGTAATGGATCGTGATGAGAGTAGCACAAAGTTGTGAAAGTAATTAATAGCACTGAAATATATACATATGAATATGGTAATATAAGGTAAAAAAAAAAATCCATGGAACTGCACTACACAAACAGGGAACCCTAAATTAAGCCATGGACTACAGTTAACACTACAATTGTAAAATGTGCCATCATCCATTGCAACAAATGTACCACACCAATGCAAGAAGTTGAGACTAGGGTGCCATATGGGAATCCTGTATTTTACAGATTGCTCTGTAAATCCACAACTTTTCTAATAAAGAAAAATAATTCTTCAGGAAACAATGCTAAAGGAATTAAAAAACAAGCTATAGATGGAAAGAATGTACTCATAATACATATATTTCATAAAAGACTTTATCTGGACTGTAAATATAAAATAATAATGAAAAGACAAACAACCTAATAAAAAAGGACAAAACACATGAACAGACACTTCACCAAAGAAGATACATAAATGGCCAAAAAAGCACAAATATGCTTAAATCATTGTTTAGAAAAAAATGAAAATTGAAACTACGATATGGTAAAAAAAAACACCTTTAAATTGTACATTTTAGATAAGTGAACATTATGGAATATAAATTATGGTGAACTACATGGTATTTAAGCAGCTTTATCTCAATAAAATTGTCTACAAAAACCCAAAAGGTATCACTTCACATTTATAAGAATGGTGAAAATAAAAAAGACTGACAATACCAAACATTGAGATGGATGTACTCATGCACTGAAATGCTCATGCACTGCTGATGAGAGTGTAAAACCACTTTGAAGGATTGTTTTCAACTTCTTGTAAGTTTCTAAGGCCAACAATTCCACTCCATATATTCACAAAAATATTCAGACAAGAATTTTCACAGTAGCTCTATTCATGGTAGTCAAAGAGTGGAAGCAACCCAAATGTCTACCAACAGATGAACAGACAAACAAATTGGGTTTGTAACATCTCTTACCTATATGTGTTAGGGTGTGGAATAAATGCTGAAACAAAAAGATACTCAAAATAGAGTGAAAAATAAAATGTAGCTCATTTCTCTATCACATAGACAACCAATATGGGACTGGCCATGCCAAGCTGAGCAATTTAGAGGCAGGCTGTACTGTCTTCCCAGACAGAGGGTGGACAAGGCCATCCTCAACCTGGGGCTTATATTCTGCTTCAAGTTGCTGTCATTTCCCAGTCCACAGAAAGGTGGAAAATAAATAGAGGGAAAGTCAATTTTGTTTAAAGATAAATACTGTAGAGTGCAGGTGCAAATTGGTGAAGTTGGAAGTTTTACAGATCACTCCCTCTAGACAAATGAAAGAGCTGGAAAAGACAATGCAATTAACTAGTGGGTAAGTCTGGAACTAGAATGGATATTTGGAACAACTAAGGAGAACCAGAGGGAGTGAGAGGCTGCTGAGAGTTCAGCTTTTGTAAACGAAGGCCTGAATCAGTGACCACTGCTCAGCCTGGCAGTCGGGTTGTGGAAATGGTGGTGGCTGCCATACTGTGGCCTGAATTCTAGGAGCAGCCAGCTGGGACCCCAGAGCTGGCAGAGGAAACCTCTTCCTCTGAAAGTTGGGGTTGACAGTTGAAGTTGGTCTGGGGGATCTGTGAGGTTGGTCAGGGGGATCTCAGTTTCGGCCAGCCTTCTACCTGCATCCACCTGGATATAGAGCACTAGTGTGCTTATTTTCTCTTTTTGAGAGCACAGCATAGACTCTGGCTTTGGTTTCAGCCTTCTCTGGCTTCTGGCCTTACACCAGCATCTGCCAGTGCATTTTTATATTGGTTGGGTTTCTTTCTCTTTGTTGTGTTGTTTGGTCTGGAGGATCCCAAAGGGCCCAGTACAGATGCTAGACTTGGGTTCGCTCAGCGGCAGCAACTTCTGGCCTTACGCCAGCATCTGCAGGGACATAAAAAGCCATTGACTTTTTTTTTTCTTTTTCTTCTGTTTTTCTTTTCTTTCTCTGTTTTGTATCTTTGGGTTTGGTGGATCCCTGAGGCTCAAGCAGAGATGCTGGTCTAGGTTTCCAGCCTGAAAGCAGCAGCTTCTGGTCTCCTACAAGCACAAAATAAGATATTTACAGTCAATGCACTTAATTTTTTCTTTCTTTCTTCCTTCCTTCCTTCTTTCTTCATGGGTATTTTTTTCTTTTCCTCTCTCTTTTTTCCTTCTTGTTTTTAGTCTGGTGGACTGAAGTGGTGGGAGAATTAGCTTTCTAGAGGAAGCACATTATAATTCTCAGAATGTCCAGCATGGAGTGAGTTGCTACACAGGTGTACAATGGGAACACAGATTCAGGGCATGACAAACTTTCAGGAAATGACCCCTTTTTACACAGAATAAAGAATTCAGAAAGGGCAAATACTCTCAATCATCAATTACATAGCACAAAAGGTTCAGACAAGCAGGGGAAGAAGTATCCTAACAGCTGGTCTCCCAGGTGGGCAAAACTGTTCTGGGTGGGGCACAAAAGAGGGCAGTTTCACACACATCCCCTTGGCACCTGAGAAGCGTGACCAATCTATAATGCTTGATTGTGATCTTTATCTTTATCCACTTTGGGGGGAAGAGGCCCTGCCGCTGAGAATTCCTGTGCAGGTAAGCATCTGGGGCTGCTTGTGCCCAGATTCCAGGTTGAAGTTCTGGCCAGGACTTTTCATTAGACTTGTTATCTCCCCTGGATTGTGAACAACACACAATAGAGAAGGAGGTAGATAGGTGGTAGGAGGCCAGAGATAGCTGCTTAGGATGTGTTTGTGTCTTTCTCAAAGAAGGGGTAGGGGAGGGCTTGGCCATACCCACCTAGCAGTTATCTGTGATTTCCCTGCCAGGAATCATATTTGTGAGAAAGGAACAGACAGGAAACTTTTAAGAATGGATAAATAATTCAATATAACAATAGGTAAGAGAAATAAATAGGCAATTTAGAAAAAGAAATCCAAATTCATGACGAACAGGAAAAATATTCCCTAACTCAATGAAATGCAATTTAAAGTGGCAACTATCACTTTAGCAAGCTGGCAAAATACATGCAAAGATTTGACGCACCTTTTGCTGGAAGGAGCATGGTAATCTGTTAATGAGTTAATGCATATGGAAAGAAAAGAGCGTAAAGCTCTTTAAGCAGACCATGTTAACTAACATGTATTGGTGAAAATGTGATTCATCACAATCTTTTTGGGAAATAACCTGGAAACTTCAGTTCCAATGAAAAGTACATGTAATTTTGACCCAGGAATCTATTCTTTGAAATCCATCTCATAGAAATAAAGAAACAGTAATAAAGAGATGGTTTTGGGGATGTTTATGGAGGCGTTACTCCTAGTGGCAAAAAAAAAAAATCTGGAAACACCCTAAATGCCCATCAGCAGGTGGATGGTTTGACAAATTATGATACTTCCAAGCAGTGGAGTATTCTACAACCATTAAAATAAGTGAGGTAAATGTATGGCAGATGTAAATCTTGATTTATCAATAATTTCTCTAAATGTTAATGAATTATACTCTCCAATGAAAAGGTCAAGATGGCAGAATGGATAAAGAAATATGACTGAACTATATGCTGTTTACAAGAAAACATTGCTGAAAGAAATGAAAGAAGACTTAAATAAATGGCAAGGCATCCCAAGTTCATGGAATGGAAGTGTTATCTTTGTTAATATGTCAGTATTACCCAAAGCAACATACAGATTCAATATAATTCCTCTTAAAATTCCAGCAGCCTTTTTTTTTTTTTTTGCAGAAGTGGAAAATCTGATCTCTAATTTTCTTGGAACTACAAGTGGGCAAAAACTGAATAGCCCAAACAATCTTGAAAAAAAAAAACAGTGTTGGAAGAGTCATATTTCCTGATTTCAATTTGTATTACAAAGTGACAATAATTATGACAATATGGTACTGGCACAAAAATAGACACAAAGATTAATGGAACAGAGTTGAAAGTCAGAAACAGACCCACACATCTATAGCCAATTGATTTTTGTTAATGCCACTAAGTACATGAATTGAGAAAAAATGTCTCTTCAATGACTGGTTTTGGAAAAACTGGATATCCACACACAGAAAAATAAAGTTAAAACTATTAAACTATAAGAGATAAAACTCTTAGAAACACATAGGACAAATCTTTATGATCTTGGATTTGGAAATGGATTCTTGGATATGACACCAGAAGTATAAGCAACAAGAGAAAGAATATATAAATTTTATTTCATCACAATGAAAAGTTTTGGAAGACAATCTACAGAGTGGGAGACAATAATTTCAAACCATATCTTGGGTAAGCATTTCATATCCAGAATATCTGAGGAACTCTTACAACTCAACAGCAAAGAGACAAAAAACTTAATTATGAAATTGGGAGACATATAACCCAATTATAAAATTGGTAAAGGACTTGAATAGACATTTCTTTAGAGAAGATATGCAAATAGATAATAAATGAATGAATAAAAGTACATGAAAAGATGCTCAACATCATCAGCCATTAGGGAAATGCAAATTAGAATGACAATGAGATACCATTTCAGACTGCAAGGATGGAGGGATGGTTAGTTTTATGCATAAATGTGACCACGTAATGGTGCCCAGTTGTCTGGTTAAGCAAGCTCTGGTCCAACTGTTACTGCAAGGACATTTCATGGACTTAAATTATCAGTAAGTTGATTTCATCTATGACTGATTGGATCTAAATCACTAAGAAGAGTGTCTTCAGCCATGAAAGACATTAAATCCTTCTTTAAAAGGAGAAGTTAAAACTTCAGTAGTCAGGATAGAGAATTTTCATCTCTACTTTAGCCAGTCAACCTCTCCTGGGGAATTAATCAAAAACTTACATTGGAGTTGTCAGCTTGCGGCCTGCCCTATGGAATTTGGACTCAGCATCCCCACAGTTGTGTGAGTCACTTTTCCAAAATCTCACATTTACAGAAAGCTTCTGTTGGTTCTGTTTCTGTAATGTGCTGGTTTGAAACTGTTATGTAATCCAGAAAAGCCTATGTTCTTTAATCTCATATTATATGGGCAGACCTATTGTTGAGTGGGATCTTTTCTTTTTCATTCCACCTTTCAACATTTTTTATTCTGAAATAGAACATATATAACCCCCCCCCCCCAATAATTTTCCAAGTATATTTTAACAAGTAGTTACAGAATAGATTTCAAAGTTTGGTATGGTTTATCATTCCACATTTTCAGATTTTTTTTCCTTCTAGCTGCTCAAAAACACTGACAGCTAAAAGGAATATCATTATAGTGATTCAGCAGTTTGTTAAATCTTATCTTCTCTGTCATAACTGCTCCTTTTTTATTTTTTATTTTTTTTTATTGTATAGCATAACATATACAAAGCAGAGAACTAAAAAAGCAATAGTTTTCAAAGCATTCTTCAACAAGTAGTTTCAGGACAGATCTTGGAGTTTGGTATGGGCTACCATGCAATCCTCTCATATTTTTCCTTCTAGTTGCTCCAGAATATAGGAGGCTAGAGGGCTTAAATATTTTTTATCATCACAATCGACTTTTTTCTTTCTTTTTTTTGTGAACAATAACATATATGCAAAAAAGCTATGAATTTCAAAGCACAGCACCACAATTAGTTGTAGAACATATTTCAGAGTTTGACATGGGTTACAATTCCATAGCTTTAGGTTTTTACTTCTGGTTGCTCTAAAATACTGGAGACTAAAAGATATAAATTTAATGATTCAGCATTCATATTCATATGTTAAATCCTATCTTCTCTGTATAACTCCATCATCACTTTGATCTTTCCATCCCTCTCTTTAGGGGTGTTTGTGTTATGGCAATTCTAAATTTTTTATATTGGAAGGATCTGTCACTAATATGGAGTAAGGAGATGAAACTATCTGATGTTCTGGAGAGACTGGGCTAGGTTTCAGAACTTATCTGGACCACGGACACATCTGGAGGTTGTAGGTTTCTGGAAAGTTACTGTAGTGCATAGAACCCTTATGGAATCTTATATATGGCCCTAGGTGTTCCTTAGGATTGGCTGGAATGGTACTGGTTGGGGGGTGGCAGGTTATGATAGGTAGCAAGTTCTACCTGAGGCTTGTGTAACAGCAACCTCCAGAGTAACCTCTCGACTCTTTGAACTCTCTCTGCCACTGATACTTTATTAATTACACTTCTTTTCCCACTTTTGGTCAGGATGGAATTATTGATCCCATGGTGCCAGGTCTGGTTTCATCCCTGGGAGTCATCTCCCACATCATCAGGGAGACTTTGGATGTCTCCCTGGATATCTTGTCCCATGTAGGGGGGAGGGCAATGATTTCACTTGCAGTGTTGGGTTCACAGAGACTGAGGCCACATCTGAGAAATGAAAGAGTTCCTCCAGAAGTAACTCTTAGGTATACCTATAGGTAGTCTAAACTTCTCTGCTACCTGCATAAGCTTCACAAGAGTATGCCTCATGATCAAGGGCATGGCCTATTGATTTGGGTGTCCCTAAAGTTTGACACAGTATCAGGGGACTCCCTGATGGTTAAATTTAATAGTTCCATATGTTTCTCCCATCCCTCAGGGGACTTTGCCAATACTTTTTGATTATCTGCTTAAAATACTCTAGGATTTATCCAGGCATTACAATAATGTATATAGGATTAAAGGACCTCTTCCTTATTCTGTGTGCCCTGTGTTTCAATTGTTCAGATGAGCTATACAGGTTGATTGAATTAGATTATGCACTACAGAAAATTTCAGTTCCAGGCCAAATAAACCTTTCTTCCATTGGTCTCAACGAGTATGTGTGGTTCTAAAATATCGACACTGTCTTCTTTACCCCATATTCTGAATTACTTTAGGCCCAACCTGTTCAGCTTTTTTCTTATCTCTAAATATCAAGTTATATATATAAAACAGCCTCTCAAAATCCAGAAATAATAATTACCACTCCGGACTTAATGTGTCTGCTCTAAAAGCTTACAATCTAGGCCCCTGTTTTCTTATAAGTATTTTCTAAAAGTGACCATACCATTGTTGTTCTTTTGTTTCTGACTTATTTTGTCTCACCAAATATCCCACATGGTCATTCATATCGTTGCATGCCTTATGACCTTCGTTCATAAGTATATATCATCATTCACCAATCTACTTCTCTGTCAGTGCATCCCTTCAGCTACCTGAATTCATTGAGGATCATGTATAGGGCCCAAAGTCTATAGTACATCAATGTTCTTAATTTTAGATAATTTCATTGTTCCCAAGAGAAAAGGTGGAACCTTTTGATTTGGTTGTTCCCATGGGGATATGACACCACCCATTCAAGGTGAGTCTTAATCTGCTTGCTGGAGTCTTTTAAAGGAGAGACATTTTGGAGAGAGGTCAGAGATGAGATAAGCTAAGAGAGACAAAAATGACCCAAAAGGAACAAGCAAGGACAAAGCGAAACCTGGAGACATTTTGGAGATGAGGGCCAGCATATACTACCATGTGACTTCCCATGGTCAGTGGAACCCCAAAATGCTATTAGCCTTTCTTCAGAGTCAAGGTATCTTTTGCTCTGTGGGGATTCAGGACCTAGGATTCCCCTAAATATTGAGAGCATTCCCCTCCATATTGAGACCAAGTCATTGCATACAGCCACATTCATGACCAGGAAAGACATTGAAGGTCCTCACACCTGCTGGAGGTGGGGGGGAGAAGAATATACAAATGGTATTGTACGCAAGGCATTGAAACTCCCCTCCCTTGATCACTGTTGAGAACAAGACTTCAAAGCCCTGTGTTTCCTGCTGAAACTGTTCTCACATCCTTGACCTAAATACTTACAAGCCCTTGCCCTCCCCTTACCCCCTTTGCTAACCTTCATTTACCATGGCTGGGCACCACCATGAAAATTCTTCTTCTATTCATGAGCCCTAATAAAATTTATGTTTAACTCTGTGCTTGACATGTTGCTTGGTCTTAGGACTGCCCCATCCCTAGCCCTGCAAGAGCTCAGTTGGAACAATTAGTGAGCCAGCCAGGAGACTAAGCAGCCACTGGCTGCAGCAGGCCTGAGTTTGGGAAGGGAGAATCCATGGGGGAGATCCCAAATTGGTCTCTGTCACCTATATTCCTCCTAGAGGTCTGCCATGAGAGTATGGGGACACCCTGAAAACTTCAGTTGGATTGCTAACTGTTTTGCAACAGTTGGCAGGACAACTAAATTTGTGTAAAAAGAAAAGGGACCACCAAATAGTGGCATCCATAGCGTGGCTCCTGCTTGGTGAATGGCTACCAAGACAAAAGAAATGGCAAAAGCCTCTGCATGCTGTTCAGAAGAGAAATTAAAACTAGAAAGAGGTTGTACCTTTCCTAGGCAGAGATGAAGGAGTTTGGCTGATCATTTTCACTACGTGGATGGTCAGTTAGAGACAATGGCATGCAGATATTCCTGAGTCTACAGTCATAAATTGCCTTGGGCTCAAGTCTGGGAGATTTTAGCTACTTGTGCTAGTTTGCTAGCTGCCGGAATGCAATATACCAGAAACAGAATGGCTTTTAAAAAGAGGAATTTAATGAGTTGCTAATTTACAATTCTAAGGCCGAGAAAATGTCCCAATTAAAACAAGTCTATAGAAATGTCCAATCAAAGGCATCCATCCAGGGAAAGATACCTTGGTTCAAGAAGGCCGATGAAGTTCAGGGTTTCTCTCTCAGGTGAGAAGGTGCATGGCGAACACAGTCAGGGCTTCTCTCTGGCTGGAAGGGCACATGGCGAACATGGCATCATATACTAGCTTTCTCTCCTGGCTTCTGGTTTTCATGAAGCTCCCCGGGAGGCATTTTCCTTCTTCACCTCCGAAGGTCGCTGGAAGGTCGCTCTGCTATGTGGTGCTGCAGCATTCTCTGCTCTCTCTGAATCTCTCATTCTCCAAAACATTTCCTCTTTTGTAGGACTCCAATAAACCAATCAAGACCCACCCAAACGGGTGGAGACATGTCGTCACCTAATCGAGCTTAACAACCACTCTTGACTAAATCACATCATCCAGGGAGATGATCTGATTACAGTTTCAAACATACAGTATTGAATAGGGATTATTCTACCTTTATGAAATAGGATTTTGATTAAAACATGGCTTTTCTAGGGGGCATACTTCCTTTCAAAAATAGCACTCTACTCCAGGATGGGACCCCCATTAACTCCTCCTTGAAAGAGGAAGGAAAAGAGGAATGGGAAGTGGAGGAGGATTGTGTTGGTTTGAAAGGATTTATGTACCTTAGAAAAGCAGTTTCTTTTCATCCATATTCAGTACTGTAGGCTGGAACTTGATTAGATTATCTCAATAGAGATGTGACTTGCCCAATGGTGGGTATTAAATTTGATTAGAGGGGCATGTGACTCCACCCATTCCAGGTGGGTCTTGATTAGTTTACTGGAATCCTTTAAAAGAGGGAGCATTTTGGGGAAGCTTCAGAATGACAAGACAGCAACAGAACCATGAGAACCATGAGAGCCCATGCAACCAGAGACCTTGGAGCTGAAGAAGGAAAACATCCTTGGGGGAACTTCATGAAACAAGAAGCTTGGAGAGAAAGCTTGCAGATGTTACCATGTTCACCATGTGCCTTTCCAGTTGAGAGAGAAACCCTGAACCTCATTGGCCTTCTTGAACCAAGGTATCTTTCCCTGGATGCCTTAGATTGGACATTTCTGTAGACTTGCTTTAATTTGGGCAATTTCATGGCCTTAGAATTGTAAATGTGTAACTTAATAAATTCCCTTTTTAAAAGCCATTCCATTTCTGGTATATTGCATTCTGGCAGCTGGCAAACTAGACCAAGAATGAAGAGCCTCAAAAACAGGTGTTCCCCATAATACACCAGAAATGTAAGGCATCTACCCCCTGGGTTTCAGCAACTCCAACCTCCTGAACAGAAATTACACACTACTATGTTGTTATACCACTACCAAATTGAGTGATGAAAGAAACAGGGAATCTCTACCTGATTGCCTTCTGAGGTTATCGGACACCAGAACAGAGGGGGTAGTAGTTTCTGGAGTGGAAATGAGTAAATTGGCATCTATCACAACCCACCCTTCACTATGACAATGTTTATATACTACGTCAGCTGATGCAAAAATCACCTCCTTACTGGTATGGCTGATTGACGGAAATAAGATTGTATGGTCTAATGGGGATATCCTGTACAAGATTCCCTACTGGCAAAATATAGAAGAATATCAAGACATTTTAAGAGGGCTGGGAATGAAACACTATTTATGCTGCAGTGTTTGTAGGTCCTGACACTAAAGCGTTTACTGCAGGAATTAAAAGCACAGTATTGCATACTGCCCCCAACCATTGCTATGGTCTTTAGTGGCTGTCCTAAGCCCACTAATAGGAAAGCCCATTTCTCTTGCTACTCAGGCCATAGCAGACCTTGGAGAGCTGGAGAGGTGGGAAAAGGAGGCAGGAGCAAGGACAATAGGAAAAGCTCCCTGGAGACATGACAGCCCTACTCAGGTATCCTGCAGGTAGACATGTGTAGATCTTATCATTGCAGGCACGAAAATGGGGACTATAGATAGGCAACCTAATGCAGTCCTGGCAAAACTGTGTAGTAAACTGCCAAACAACCAAAAATTTACTGAAATAATATCCTAAAACTTTGGAGGAGAAAGGAAGTCAGGAAAGAAGTTATTGCTCAAAGCTGGAGCCCAGGAACCCTACGCTCCCCCAGAATAGGTGTGGCAAGCCCCTTTCTTTTTCCTTAGGGGGCAGGTTAAGATCCCTAAGTATGAACAATAGCCAGGGACTCCTGGGATTAGAGGCTACATGTAGAATTAAACATTTACTGGTCCCCTACTAACCAACAGCAAGTGTTAGCTCCAGTAGACATGGGACCTGAATGAACGCTAATTTATGGGGATATAGTCTGATTTAATGGACTGGTGCTGGCCACAGTCAGCCATGGGGGAAAGATGATCAGATCCAAATGGCATAATTTGATCTTGCAAATTGGGAGATTGCCACCACCCTCCTCCAGTGTATACAGTATGTATTTCTCTTATACTGGAATACATTTTAGGAATTGATCTTCTACAAAATGCCATGCTGCAGACCACTATAGGGAATTCTGCCTCTGGTGTAGAGTCATCAGAGCAGTCTTAATGGGGCAAGCAAAATGGTTCCCTGTAAAAGTACCCTCACCTTGAAGGGTCATGGTTACAAAAAAATATAAACTCCTAGGAGGACACCAAGAAATCTCAACCACTATCAAAGAGTAAAAGTGGGTGGGGATAATACCCACCCATAGCCCTTACATTAGTCATGTATGACCAATATGAAAGCCTGATGGAACATGGCACATGACAGTAGATTACTGGGAGTTAAATGAAGTAAGACCATCATTGTATGCCACAGTCTCAAACATCACGTTTGTTTTTTTTTTTACAAGAGATTAGAGCCCAATTGTGTCAGTATCATTTTGTATTTGATCTTACTAATGCTTTCTTTAGTATCTTCCTAGAAATATTAAGTCAGCTTGCATTTGTTCTCACTTAGGGAAGCCAAAAATGGATTTTTATTGTGCTTCCCAAAGGCTATGTACGTAGCCCAACCGTTTGCCATAGTCCCTTGGAAAAGGATTTGGCTGAGTGGAAAAATCCCAAACTCGTAACTCTGTTTCACTGTACTGATGATGTCATGTTAACCAGTAACTATATTACAGAATTAAAAGTAGCCTTAGGCTCACATTGCTATCTCATGTTGAGAGTTGGAGATGAGCAGTCAGTAATGACGAGCCACAAGACCCTGGTTGCTCTGTCAAAATCTTGGGTGTTATATGGCTGGGTAAGACAAAAACTATGCCTTCTGCTGCAATTGATAAGGTACAATGCTTCCCCGTGCCACAAAGACCAGAACAAGTAATGGCTTTCTTGGAGTCATTGGGGTATTAGAGAACTATTGTTCCTCACTTAGCCCAAATGTTAAAACCTTTCTGTGTTTCCATTAGGAAAAGACATCCCTGGGAATGGGATACCTTTCCCAAACAGGCTGCTTTCAAAAAGGCAAAGAAAGCAGTAGCTTAGGCATAAGCACTGGGTGGATGGGGTGGCATAGATCCAGACCTGCCCTGTGGATTGGATGTAGCCAGTACTGACTGACATTGGCTTTGGGTGAGTTCTGTAGCAGAGGCAGCATTCTAAATAAATGCCCCTTGGCTTTTCAGACACGATTATGGAAAGGGGCAGAATGGAGATATAGCCTCCTGGAAAAGAAATTGCATGCTGTATATAATGCCTTATTGCAAGTGAAGGGACTGATGCAAAGGTGATCAGGCATCTTAAAAATGGCCATCCTTATTCATGGATGGATAACTGACACAGATTCTAAGCCACACCCTGGCAGTGCCTAACTGGGCACACTGACGAAATGAAAAGCCTACCTGCTACAGTGCAGCATTTTCAATACCAGCCCTCTGAGTGCAGAAGTGCATAGAATTCTTGAAGCAGTGTCCTATTGAGGATTCAACAGCTAAAGTCACTGCATCTGAAATAGCTATTGAAATGTCTACTATAGAAGGCACAGGTACCATTCCCAAATCTGCTTGTTACATGATGGTTCTGCTAGCAGGCAGCCTCCCACATGGACAGCTGTAGCGGTACAACCCAGTACTGACACAATATGGTAGGAGACTGAAGCTATGCAAAGCAGTCAATGGGCTAAGTTAAGAGTGGTATGGATAATAATAGTGCATAAACCAGGAGATGTGCTAGCTATCTGTACTTACAGCTGGGCTGTTTGCAAAGGCCTTATGACCTGGATGGCAACCTGGAAGCAGGAGCAACAGACAGTCATCAGTCACCCTCCCTGGGAATAAGAACTGTGGAAAGACATCTGGAATGCCTGCCAACAACAAAAGGTAACTGTTTATCACATCCCTGCCCAGATCTTACTGGGAAATGTGGAAGCAGATGCACTTACACAACTTTGCAGCAGCACAGCTGAAACCAGGGATATGGCAGAATGGCTTCATTCTAAAAGCAGACACCAATGGTATCAGACCCTGTGGCTTCTAGACCAGCAGTTCCAGCTGCCCATCACATGCCTGCAGGTAGTGGACATCACTACGGAATGCTTTTAGTGCTCCCTGTGTCAACCACATATGATACCACATCAGATGGGACACATCACCAGGTCACAAATCCTGGTGATCCTGTGACAACTGGACTACACAGACCACTTCCATTCTCAGAGGGTGAAATGTGTGCTTATACTGTGGTGGGCATGGCTACAGGACTTTTGTTGGCTTTCCTGGTGGGGAAGGTGAACCAGAGGGCCAAACATCAGATGTTTGGAAAAGAGGAACACTCTGTATGGCATACCTACAGAGACAGACAATGATCACGGGTCCCCCTTGACTGGGCAGATACATCAATGCTCGGCCATGGATCAGGACAGCATGTAGACATTCTATTTGCCCTACAATCCCAGAGATGCAGGCCTGTTTTGAAAGAATGAATGATTTGTTGAAGGAATTGCTAGAAGATAACCAGTTCCTTGCAATGGTGTACTAAACAGCTCTGTTAGACTTCAGCCTTCTTGAATGCAATGCTAAAGGGTTCAACACCTACCCCATTGAAATGCAATGGTGGGATCATTGCAAGCATTGAGAACCCAAATTAAGGGAACAGCTGCCTTACAGTCCAAGTCAGGGAAATAATAACAACTTGTTGCCTACTCCACATACCACACAAAATGGGGAAAATGAGGTCAATTGTCCTTGCTGCTGGCTAATGCAGCTGCATTGGTTAGGAATCCTAAGGCCCTGGGGAATAGGAGTCACCCAAAATACTGTAATCAGACCTTAATTTATTCTGAAAATACCTATTATCATTTTTTAAAACTTTTTTTATTAATTAAAAAAAATTAACAAAGCATTTAGATATCATTCCATTCTACATATACAATCAGTAATTCTTAATATCATCACATAGTTGTATATTCATCATTTCTTAGTACATTTGCATCAATTTAGAAAAAGAAATAAAAAGACAACAGAAAAAGAAATAAAATAATAATAGAGAAAAAAAGACTATACATTCCATACCCCTTATCCCTCGCTTTCATTTACCACTATTTCAAACTGAATTTATTTTAACATTTGTTCCCCCTATTATTTATTTTTATTCTGTATGTTCTACTCTTCTGTTGCTATAGTAGCTAAAAGGAGCATCAGACATAAGGTTTTCACATTCACAGAGTCTCATTGTGAAAGCTATATCATTGTTCAATCATCATCAAGAAACATGGCTACTGGAACACAGCACTACATTTTCAGGCAATTCCCTCCAGCCTCTCCACTACATCTTGAACACAAGGTGATATCTACTTAATGCATAAGAATAACCTCCAGGATAACCTCTCAACTCTGTTTGGAATCTCTCAGCCATTGACACTTTGTCTCATTTTGCTCTTCCCCCTTTTGGTCGAGAAGTTTCTCTCAATCCCTTGATGTTAATTCTCAGCTCATTCTAGGGTTTTTCTCAGCCCCTTGATGCTGAGTCTCAGCTCATTCCAGGATCTCTGTCCCTCGTTGCCAGGAAGGTCCACACCCCTGGGAGTCATGTCCCATGCAGAGAAGGGGAGGGTGGTGAGACTGCTCATTGTGTTGGCTGGAGAGAGGGGCCACATCTAAGCAACAAAAGAGGCTCTCTTAGGGGTGACTCTTAGGCCTAAATTTTAAGTAGAATTGATCTATCCTTTGTGGGGTTAAGTTTCATGTGAACAAACCCCAAGACTGGGGGCTCAGCCTATAGCTTTGGTTGTCCACAGTGCTTGTGAGAATATCAAGAATTCAACTTGGGGAAGTTGAATTTCTCCCCGTTATCACCATTCCCCGAAGGGGGCTTTGCAAATATTTCCCACTCACTGATCGAATCACTCTGGGATTCATCGGGGCATCACTCTGGACAAACCAACAAAATCTCATGTCCTGCCTGAGATTCCAAGTACTTATGGCGTTCAATCAAACTATCTACATGAGTTATATTAGGAAATGCTCTAGTCAAAATCTAAATTTTGTAACAAATAAATATTTTTTTCTTTAGTCTCACACATAAGGTGACATTTTAAAGTATTAATTATCATCTATTTTCAGCACCCTGCAATAATGACATTACTTTGTTCTTCCTCATGCCAAAACATTTTAAAAATTTGTACATTGTACATTTCACTATTATACACTCTGGGCATTCCTAGATTATACCATCTCAATCTTTAACATCTATCTTTCTTTCTGATTTCATTTGTGTCCCCAGCCCTCCTCCCTCTATCATTCTCACATGGAGCTTCATTCAGTGTTTTAACATAATTACATTACAGTTAGGTAGTATTGTGCTGTCCATTTCTGAGTTTTTGTATCCAGTCGTGTTTCACAGTCTGTGTCCCTTTAGCTCCAATTACCCACTATCTTACCCTATTTCTATCTCTTGATAGTCTCTGTTACCAACGACATATTCCAAGTTTATTCACTAATGTCGTTCATATCAGTGAGACAATACAGTATTTGTCCTTTAGTTTTTGGCTAGTCTCACTCAGCATAATTTCTCAAGGTCCATCCATGTTGTTACATACTTCATAAGTTTATTCTGTCTTAGAGATGCATAATATTCCATCGTATGTATATACCACAGTTTGTTTAGCCTCTCGTCTGTTGATGGACATTTTGGCTATTTCCATCTCCTTGCAATTGTAAATAATGCTGCTATAAACATTGGTGTGCAAATGTCCGTTTGTGTCTTTGCCCTTAAGTCCTCAGAGTAGATACCTAGCAATGGTATTGCTGGGTCATACGGCAATTCTATATTCATCTTTTTGAGGAACCACCAAACTGCCTTTCACAGTGGTTGCACCATTTGACATTCCCACCAACAGTGAATAAGTGTGCCTCTTTCTCCACATCCTCTCCAGCACCTGTCATTTTCTGTTTTGTTGATAATGGCCATTCTGGTGGGTGTGAAATGATATCTCATTGTGGTTTTGATTTGCATTTCTCTAATGGCCAGGGACATTGAGCATCTCTTCATGTGCCTTTTGGCCATTTGTATTTCCTCTTCTGAGAGGTGTCTGTTCAAGTCTTTTTCCCATTTTGTAATTGGGTTGGCTGTCTTTTTGTTGTTGAGCTGAACAATCTCTTTATAAATTCTGGATACTAGACCTTTATCTGATATGTCATTTCCAAATATTGTCTCCCATTGTGTAGGCTGTCTTTTTACTTTCTTGATGAAGTTCTTTGATGCACAAAAGTGTTTCATTTTGAGGAGTTCCCATTTATTTCTTTCTTTCTTCAGTGCTCTTGCTTTAGGTGTAAGGTCCATAAAACTGCCTCCAATTGTAAGTTTCATAAGATATCTCCCTACATTTTCCTCTAACTGTTTTATGGTTTTAGACCTAATGTTTAGATCTTTGATCCATTTTGAGTTAACTTTTGTATAGGGTGTGAGATACGGGTCCTCTTTCATTCTTTTGCATATGAATATCCAGTTCTCTAGGCACCATTTATTGAAGAGACTGTTCTGTCCCAAGTGAGTTGGCTTGACTGCCTTATCAAAGATCAAATGTCCATAGATGAGAGGGTCTATATCTGAGCACTCTATTCAATTCCATTGGTCAATATATCTATCTTTATGCCAGTACCATGCTGTTTTGACCACTGTGGCTTCATAATATGCCTTAAAGTCAGGCAGTGTGAGATCTCCAGCTTCATTTTTTTTTCCTCAAGATACTTTTAGCAATTCGGGGCACCCTGCCCTTCCAGATAAATTTGCTTATTGGTTTTTCTATTTTTGAAAAGTAAGTTGTTGGGATTTTGATTGGTATTGTGATGAATCTGTAAATCAATTTAGGTAGAATTGACATCTTAACTATATTTAGTCTTCCAATCAATGAACATGGTATGCCCTTCCATCTATTTAGGTCTTCTGTGATTTCTTTTAACAGTTTCTTGTCGTTTTCTTTGTATAGGTCTTTTGTCTCTTTAGTTAAATTTATTCCTAAGTATTTTATTCTTTTAGTTGCAATTGTAAATGGAATTCGTTTCTTGATTTCCCCCTCAGCTTGTTCATTACTAGTGTATAGAAACACTACAGATTTTTGAATGTTGATCTTGTAACCTTCCACTTTGCTGTACTCATTTACTAGCTCTAGTAGTTTTGCTGTGGATTTTTCAGGGTTTTCGATGTATAGTATCATATCATCTGCAAACAGTGATAGTTTTACTTCTTCCTTTCCAATTTTGATGCCTTGTATTTCTTTTTCTTGCCTAATTGCTCTGGCTAGAACTTCCAACACGATGTTGAATAACAGTAGTGATAGTGGACATCCTTGTCTTGTTCCTGATCTTAGGGGGAAAGTTTTCAATTTTTCCCCATTGAGGATGATATTAGCTGTGGGTTTTTCGTATATTCCCTTTATCATTTTAAGGAAGTTCCCTTGTATTCCTATCCTTTGAAGTATTTTCAACAGGAAAGGATGTTGAATCTTGTCAAATGCCTTCTCTGCATCAATTAAGATGATCATGTGATTTTTCTGCTTTGATTTGTTGATATGGTGTATTACATTAATTGATTTTCTTATGTTGAACCATCCTTGCATACCTGGGATGAATCCTACTTGGTCATGATGTATAATTCTTTTAAAGTGTTGCTGGATTCGATTTGCTAGAATTTTGTTGAGGATTTTTGCATCTATATGCATTAGAGAGATTGGTCTGTAGTTTTCTTTTTTTGTAATATCTTTGTCTGGTTTTGGTATGAGGGTGATGTTGGCTTCATAGAATGAATTAGGTAGCTTTCTCTCCACTTCAATTTTTTTGAAGAGTTTGAGCAGGATTGGTACTAGTTCTTTCTGGAATATTTGGTAGAATTCACATGTGAAGCTGTCTGGTCCTTTACTTTTCTTTTTGGGAAGCTTTTTAATGACTGATTCAATTTCTTTACTTGTTGAGTAACAAGTAAAACAAGTTACTTTGTTGAGGTCATCTATTTCTTCTTGAGTCAAAGTTGGTTGTCCATGCCTTTCTAGGAACTTGTCCATTTCATCTACATTGTTGTATTTATTAGCATAAAGTTGTTCATAGTATCCTGTTATTACCTCCTTTATTTCTGTGAGGTCGGTGGTTATGTCTCCTCTTCCATTTCTGATCTTATTTATTTGCGTCTTCTCTCTTCTTCTTTTTGTCAATCTTGCTAAGGGCCCATCAATCTTATTGATTTTCTCATAGAACCAACTTCTGGTCTTATTGATTTTCTCTATTGTTTTCATGTTCTCAATTTCATTTATTTCTGCTCTAATCTTTGTTATTTCTTTCCTTTTGCTTGCTTTGGGATTAGTTTGCTGTTCTTTCTCCAGTTCTTCCAAGTGGACAGTTAATTCCCAAATTTTTGCCCTTTCTTCTTTTTTGATATAGGCATTTAGGGCAATAAATTTCCCTCTTAGCACTGCCTTTGCTGCATCCCATAAGTTTTGATATATTGTGTTTTAATTTTCATTCACCTTGAGATATTTACTGATTTCTCTTATAATTTCTTCCTTGGTTGTTTAAGAGTGTGTTGTTGAGCCTCCACATATTTGTGAATTTTCTGGCACTCTGCCTATTATTGATTTCCAACTTCATTCCTTTATGATCTGAGAAAGTGTTGTGTATGATTTCAATCTTTTTTAAATTTGTTGAGACTTGCTTTGTGACCCAGCATATGGTCTGTCTTTGAGAATGATCCATGAGCACTTGAGAAAAAGGTGTATCCTGCTGTTGTCGGATGTAATGTCCTATAAATGTCTTTTAAGTCTAGCTCATTTATTGTAATATTCAAATTCTCTGTTTCTTTTTTGATCCTCTGTCTAGATGTTCTGTCCATTGATGAGAGTGGGGAATTGAAGTCTCCAACTATTATGGTAAATGTGTCTATTTCCCTTTTCTGTATTTGCATTGTTTGCCTCACGTATTTTGGGGCATTCTGGTTCGGTGCATAAATATTTATGATGGTGATGTCTTCTTGTTGAATTGTTCCTTTTATTAGTAGATAGTATCTTTCTTTGTCTCTTTTAACTGTTTTACATTTGAAGTCTAATTTGTTGGATATTAGTATAGCTACTCCTGCTCTTTTCTGGTTGTTATGTACATGAAATATCTTTTCCCAACCTTTCACTTTCAACCTATGTTTATCTTTGGGTCTAAGATGTGTTTCCTGTGGATGACATATAGAAGGATCCTGTTTTTTAATCCATTCTGCCAGTCTATGTCTTTTGATTGGGGAGTTCAGTCCATTAATATTTAGTGTTATTACTGTTTGGGTAGTACTTTCCTCTACCATTTTGCCTTTTGGATTTTATATGTCATATATAATTTTCCTTCTTTCTACACTCTTCTCCATACCTCTCTCTTCTGTCTTTTCGTATCTGACTCTAGTGCTCCCTTTAGTATTTCTTGCAGAGTTGGTCTCTTGGTCACAAATTCTCTCGGTGACATTTTGTCTGAAAATGTTTTAATTTCTCCCTCATTTTTGAAGGACAATTTTGCTGGATATAGAATTCTTGGTTGCAGTTTTTCTCTTTTAGTAATTTAAATATATCATCCCACTGTCTTCTCGCCTCCATGGTTTCTGCTGAGAAATCTACACATAGTCTTATTGGGTTTCCCTTGTATGTGATGGATTGCTTTTCTCTTGCTGCTTTCAAGATCCTCTCTTTCTCTTTGACCTCTGAAATTCTGACTAGTAAGTGTCTTGGAAAACGTCTATTTGGATCTATTCTCTTTGGGGTATGCTGCACTTCTTGGATCTGTAATTTTAGGTCTTTCATAAGAGTTGGGAAATTTTCAGTGATGATTTCTTCCATTAGTTTTTCTCCTCCTTTTCCCTTCTCTTCTTCTTCTGGGACACCCACAACATGTATATTTGTGCACTTCATATTATTCAGTTCCCTGAGTCCCTGCTCATCTTTTTCAATTCTTTTTCCTATAGTTTCTGTTTCTTTTTGGATTTCAGATGTTCCATCCTCCAGTTCACTAATACCAACCTCTGTCTCTTCAAATCTACCATTGTAGGTTTCCATTGTCTTTTTCATCTCTTCTACTGTATCTTTCATTCCCATAAGTTCTGTGATTTGTTTTTTCAGACTTTCCATTTCTTCTTTTTGTTCATTCCTTGCCTTCTTCATGTCCTCCCTCAATTCATTGGTTTGGTTTTTGATGAGGTTTTCCATTTCTGTTCGTATATTCTGAAATAGTTGTTTCAGCTCCTGTATCTCATTTGAACTATTGGTTTGTTCCTTTGCCTGGGCCATATCTTCAACTTTCCTGGTGTGATTTGTTATTTTTTGCTGGCATCTAGACATTTAATTACCTTAATTAGTTTATTCTGGAGATTGCTTTCACTTATCTTACCTAGGGTTTTCTTGCTAGATGAGTTTGTTGTCTATCCATTCTTTGACCTTCAGTTCAACTTTTTCTGGGCCTCTAGCTTAAGTTTTGTTTAACAGAGGGTAATTTTTCAGTTCTTGTTTTCTTGTTTCTTGTCCTGCTTGTAAGGTGCCTTTTCCCTCCCCACCCTTAGGAGGGTCTACATAGGTATTACAGACTCCAGCCAGGTTTTCCCGGACTAAACTGACCTCCTATCAGGGGGAAGGAGTCACCTGCATCAGTTTTCCCTGAGGATGAGACCCAACAGGTTGAAAGGCTTTCCTGTGAATTCTCTGGGCTCTGGTTTTCTTATCCTGCCCAGTATGTGGTGCTTGTCTGTCTGCAGGTCCCAGCAGCAAATGATGTTGTGGCTCCTTTAACTTTGGAAGGCTTTCCCTGCTGGGGGCATAGTAGAGACAGAGGAGAGGTTGTAGGCTGGTTTTAATGGCTTCAAATTGCCAAGCCCTGTTGTCTGAATTCCTTGAGAGAGGGATTCCACCTGAGTTGCGTTTCACCCCTCCTCTGGGGAAGGCACACCTGGTAGATAGCTCTGAAAACAGTCTGTTTCTGCATATGCCTGGGGTAGTTGCAGCCCGAGTAGTCCCACCGCTGAATCGAGAGGCAGCCAAGCCTCCATAGAAACAGCCACAAAAACCTGTTTCGTCCCCTTTCCTCTTTTTCAGTTAGCCCAATAAGAAACCTCCACCTTGACCAGTTTCACCTGAGCTGGGGGCCTATTTTTAGTAGTCAAAATTTGTTTATTAATGCCACAATTGGTGTTTGGTTGGACTCAGTCCCTGCTACTGTTAGAGTCTCTTTCCTTTCCCTCCGGGAAGCTGCCTGTGGGGGAGGGGTGCCAGGCGCCGGCCGCTGTGGCTTGGGGAACTCACGGTTCCGGAGACTCGCAGCCAGTCCAGCTGGTCCAGACTGGGGTACGCTGTGTGTCCGTTCACTATCATGGCTCCGGGAGCTGTTCTGTACCGTTTCTGGTTATTTAGTAGTTGTTCTGGAGGATGAACTAAAACACGCACATTGCTAAGCCACCATCTTGGCCCCTCCTCTGTTATCATTTTTGTCACCAATCTGGGGCCTCTTATTCCCACAGGACATTTATGTATGACTATGTGGACACTTTTTATGCCCAGACTAACAGTTGATATAATGGTGAAGGACTTTCAAGATTTGCAGGGGAAAATGTCTGTTATTTAGTACCTCTCCATAATGCTTCTCTGCCTCGTAGCTTGTTGTCAACCAATGGAACCATAGCATGTAAACTGTTAAATCAGCAAAAATTACCCTTTATTGTTACCCATAAACAACTGTTTTTTTGCCCATAATACCCTAGCAAACACCTTCTTACAATGGGCTTCAGTGGTAACTTATGCCCACAATCAAACCCAATCTTGGGTCTGCATGGATTTGCCATCTTCAGGTACTACCAGCCTTTCTTGGACTATGACCTTGAAAATTGAATGTATAGAGTACCCTGCTGACTTGGCATAATTCAATACATTTGCTATAAGATGGACGTTTTTTTTTTTTTGTACCGTTGGTTGGCTTAAACAATGGGAATTTATTGGCCTATTTTTTTTTTTTGTATGCTATATGACGGGGTCACATTTCATTATTTTTCCATGTGAGGATCCCATTATTGCAGCACCAATTGTTGAATTTTTCTTGTTGTTGTTGTTTGTTTTGCTTTTTGTTTGCTTTTTTTTTGGAGGAGGGAAGTGCATGGACCAGCAATTAAACCTGTCTCTCCCTCATGGCAGGCAAGAATTCTATATAATATTGACCTAAATGGTTTAATCCTCTTTCTTAGCCATGGTGTCATCTCTTTGTGGGGTTGTTATCTTTGCATGAGATATTCCTAGTGTTCAATTGTGTCTTATACAGTTGTTGTGGAATAGAAATGGAATGCCTGTTCTATGTTCAACATAATCTGTTGCATGGGGGTGGATTTTGGGAATCCAGAGCCAAGAATTTCTTTCAATATTGAGAGCATTCCCCTATATATTGAGACTAGGTCATTGCATAGAGCTGCCTACATGACCTGGACAGACATTAAATGTCATCAGACCTCCTCAGGGGGGAAATAATATACAAACGGTATTGTAGGCAAGACATTGAAACTCCTCTCCCTTGATAACTGTTGAGAACAAACCTCCAAACCCATGTGTCATGAGACCCTGCTGAAACTATACTCTCAAACCCTTATAAGCCTAAATCCTTATAAGCTCTTGAACTCCCTGCCCTCTTTGTAGAGGAGCTAACCTTCATTTATTATGGCTGGCCATCACTATGGAAGATCTTCTCTGTTCATAAGTCCTAATAAAATTCATGCTTAACTCTGGCCCTGATGTGTCCTTTGGTCTTTGGGAGGACTCAAGACCTCCAGGAGCTTGGTTGGAATACTCAGCATGCCTTAATTTGGACATTTTGCCTTAGCACTATAAACTTGTAACCTTAAATCCCCTTTGTAAGAGCCAATCCATTTCTGGTATATTGCATTCTGACAGTTTACAAAGGTGGCTGATATTACCTGAGGTAGAAATGCCAGAACTGCCCTGGTATAATATAGATGAGAGGATCCAAAGGTTTATCGAGATTGGCATGTTAGAGTGAATTTATCATGGAAGGCCTGTTCACACACCCCAGAAATGTCCAGAGGACACATCACCAGGACTGTGAGAAATACATTTGTGAGACTAACTCCATAATCTCTGAAGAGCTCTGTAGTTGCCCTTCTCTGTAGGTCAGATATTACTGTAGGATGATTGGATCCTGAATTGGGCAAAGCTACTTGGCAGTACTTAATCACCAAAGACAAGGTGGGTATAGCTACAAATGTGAGCAGCAGACTCAAAGCAGCCGTCAAGATAATTTGACTCACAGAGATCTATGGCATTGGCTAGTAGATCATGGGGAACCTAGAAGTAAAGTATATGGGCAGTCTATTAAATTCCTACTTGATTTGTATAAGCAAAAGACTTCTAGGTCAAGTGAACAAAAGTCTAAATTAAATTACAAAAACAGAGAAACACAGTCCCTTAATCAATTGCCAGACTTGAGACTGTTTACAGATGTAAAGCACCTTGAATGAAGGGAAGGCCATATCCCCTTTGGGGAGGGCCCTGCTACAGTGCCCAAAATTTACACTGTTAACCTTCCTCCAAGCTTTCCCCAAAGAGACCTACAGCCTTTTGCCAGAATAACTACATTGGGGAAAAGTAAATGACCACACATTTGGGGATTATTATTACACTGGTTCATAAGTGACACGATTTCAGGATACACAAAACATCTTTTAGGTATGCCAGTCAGAGTAGGGGCTTATGGAGGTGAGGTGATTGATGGCATTTTAGCTCAGGTCCATTTCACATTGGGTCTAGTGGGTCCCTAAACCCTTCTGTGCTTGTTTCCTCAATTCTGGAATCCATAATTGGCATAGACATGGCCAGCAACTGGCAGAATTCTCACAGTTGTTCCCTGAAATGTGGAGGGAGGGCTTTTATAATAGGAGAGGCCAAATGGAAGCCACTAGAAATGCCTCTACTTAGCAAAATAGTAAATCAGTAACAATATTGGATTCTTGGAGCAATTTCAGAAATTAGTGTCACTATCAAGGACTTCGGGGATGCAGGGGTGATGATTCCCACCACATGCCCATTTGTATTAGGTTTCTCTAGAGAAAAGGGATCAGCAGGAGATATCTGAAGATATAAAATGTATGAATGTCTCACCAATCATGGGG